>NC_060283.1:26624805-26652607 GCF_021613505.1 Equus quagga
CATCCACCCATCCATCTATCTGTCCATCCATCCATTCAACCATCCATGCACCCACCCATCCTTCTGTCCATCCATCCGTCCATCCATCCATCCATCCCTCCAGAGTTCACTGGGCATCTCCCAGTCCCAGGAACTGGGAAAGCAGAGAGAGAAGACAATCCCTGTACCCAAGTAGATCACAGGGTGGTGAGGGCCACAGACTACCAGATGCACAGCAGTGATAGGGGTTGAAGATGGCAGATCCCCAGGGAGCCTGGGCAGCACATCCCCAGACCCGATGGGGGAGAAGGGAACAGGGGAGGACGTTTCTTGGATGGGCCAGAAGGAGAAAGGGCTAAGTGAATGTTTCCAATCCCACCACATCAATTCACATCGATTCATAAACATTGGTTTAGCATCTCCTGGGTGTCAGGCCCTGGGCTAAGGACCACAAAGTTTAGAAGGATGAATAAGGCCCAAGTTTCACCTTCAAGGTGCTGACTGCCTCGGAGAGAAGACAGGATTCACAGAGGGTAGGAAGGGACCAGCGTGGTGACCCCTTACAGTATAGAATGCCCTTCAATTCGTAAAGCCAGTTCACATGCATCAGCTCATTGCATCCTCATGGCTCCACACAGGGAGCCCTTTCATCCCCATTCTACAGGAAAGTGAGGCTGGGAGAGGTTAAATAAATGTAACCAGAGGTCACACAGTCAGGGGTGTGACCATCAGGACTTGAACTCAGGTCTCTCTGACTCCAGCTTCAGCGCTCTTTACAGTGTGGCGTCGCTGAGAGGCAAACAAGAGTCCAAGAGGGGAGAGAGGGCTCCCGCAGGAGGCGGCCTTGTGCAGGGCCTGGGGGGGACGGGGCAGGTCCTCCTCCCCCCTCAGCCCTGCTCTGCAGCTCAGTAGGGCCCCAGGTCTCCGCAGCTGGAGTCACCTGGGCATTCTGTGCTGTCCTGGGAGTGCTCCCCGCAGCGGGGCCCTGGATCCTCATGGCTCTGCCCAGGCCTCTTCCTGACCACCTGCAGAGTGTCAGTCTCTCTGGTGCTGTGGCCACAGAGGGACAGCATGGAGCAGAGGCTGGGGAGAGAGTGCTCCTGGCTGGTCTGCTCAAAGTCTGGTGCCTGATGTCCTGTTTCCCTGAAGTCAGAAATGGAAACCCTGGGGTAGTTATGGCTGAACTTTGGGGTGGAAGGAAGAAAGGGACAGAGGCTGCTGCTTGCCCAGTCTGATCCCCTGGAGTCTGGCTCTGGGGAGACTCCAATCACCTCCTGGGGTTGCTAAGCTGGAGGCTCAAAGACCCTGGGCCCTTTGGGATGGGAGAGGGACTCCAAGAATCCAGCCTCTGTGATATCCACACAAGGACTAGGCTTAAAGGAGCCAGGCCTCGGGGCTGGCCCGGTGTCGCAGCGGTTAAGTTCGCACATTCGCTTCAGTGGCCCGGGGTTTGCCAGTTCAGATCCGGGGTGTGGCCATGGCACTGCTTGACAAGCCATGCTGTGGTAAGTGTCCCACATATAAAGTAGAGAAAGATGGGCACGGATGTGAGCTCAGGGCCAGGCTTCCTCAGCAAAAAGAGGAGGATTGGCAGTAGATGTTAACTCAGGGCTAATCTTCCTCAAAAAAAAAAAAAAAAAGGAGCCAGGCCTCTGTAGTGTGAGAGATGGGTGGCACTGAGGAATCAGCTTCCAGGATATCAGCTCCCGTCTTTCTGACACCACAGAGGGGCTTCTGAGGTGACAGCTAGTCAAGGTCCCAGCAGTGTTGACCACGATGTCAGGGCTGGTGTAGGCCCACACTCTGCTGACCTCTGATGTCCGAGCAGAGCTGGGTGCAACCCTGCTAACCTGTCTTCCCCTGCTTTTCCCCAGAGGACCTGGTGCAGATGCCTCCGACTCCCCCCAGCAGCCACGGCAGTGACAGCGACGGCTCCCAGAGTCCCCGCTCTCTGCCCCCCTCCAGCCCTGTCCGGCCCATGGCCCGCTCCTCCACAGCCATCTCCACCTCCCCGCTCCTCACCGCCCCGCACGTAAGCAGCTGGGGGTGGGCTGACCCTGGAGGCAAGGAATTGAGTAAATGCCCCCTGGCACATGACCAGCCAGCAGGGAAGGGTCCGGGGACCCCCAAGCCTGATCCCCTCCTCCATCAGGATTCAGAGAGGTGCCTGCCTGGCCGATGGAAGTGAGATTCTTTTAATCATGTCTTGCAGTAAATAGGAAACAGGTGGAGAGGTCCAAAAGGCCAGCTGGACCCACACTGATGCAGAGCCAGGACTAGAATGTGGCATTCCTGGGCTCCAGGGGGATGGCCCAAGCCGCCTCCAGGGAGCACTGTGTGGGGGTCAATCCCCCAGGAAACAGGGAGCCAGGTCCTGAGCCCTGGGAGGGGTGTGGAGCCTCCCAAGTCAAGACTATAGGGGAGTGAGGGGGCTGCTGTTTGGGGGCCCTGGACAAGTGAGCTTTGAGGTTCTGGGGTCCCGGATGGGGTCTAGGAAGCCCCCCAACAATGTACTTAGTGCCTAATATGCCAGGCTCTCAGCACCATCTTAAGCCCTTGATACATGTTAGTGGGTTAATTCAGATTCACCCCCTTTCTCAGATGAGGAAACTGAGGCTCAGAGAGTTGCGTGCATTGCCCAGGTCACACAGACAGTAAATGGCAGAGCTTCCGTTTGCCCCCCCCCCGGGCTGTCTGGTTCCTAAGCGCCGTGTCTTCCTTCCTCCAGAAACTGCAGGGGACATCAGGGCCGCTGCTTCTGACAGAGGAGGAGAAGCGCACGCTGATTGCTGAGGGCTACCCCATCCCCACGAAACTCCCCCTCACCAAAGCCGAGGAGAAGGCTCTGAAGAGGGTCCGCAGAAAAATCAAGAACAAGGTAAAACGTGAGCCAGACCCCCGCCCTGCCCTGGGGCTTCCTGGGTGGGCGGGGGCCTCTGCTCCCCTGGGGATGCCAGCCCTGAAAGCGGGGGGGGGCGGGGGGGGGGGGGCCCAGGAAGTGGATGTGTGGCAGCAGTAACCCATGTCTGGGGGCTTCCTCCTCCAGATCTCGGCCCAGGAGAGCCGCCGTAAGAAGAAGGAGTATGTGGAGTGTCTAGAAAAGAAGTAAGGTCCTGGGCGCCACTGCCCAGCCTGCCCTGCCCCCCGGGTCTTCCCTCACAGGGCGCCAGGGGCAGAGGGCCCAGGGACTGGGATGCTGGTGGGCAGGGCCGGGGGGGGGGGGGGGGCAGCGAGTCTGGGGGCTGCCCCTGAGTCCATCCCTGCTTGAGGCCCGCAGGGTGGAGACATTTACATCAGAGAACAACGAACTGTGGAAGAAGGTGGAGACCCTGGAGAATGCCAACAGGTGGGTGGTGCCACCTGCGTCGTCCCCCCAACCGCTCCCCCCCCCCCCCCCCGCCCTTCTGCAGCCAGTGCCTGGCTCTGGCGTAGCTCTGGGAGGCGGGAGAGAGGAGCAATATCTGAGTGCAGGACGACAGCAGCCCGGGACCCCGGTTTCCCAGCCTTCTTCATCTGCTCTAGCTCTAGACACCCGACCAGAGGGGGGACACTCAGGTGAGATGGTCGAGGGCAGTGGTTTGCAAAGTGTGGTCAGCACCTGGGAACTCATTAGGAATGCTTATTTTCAGGCCTCACGCGAGGCCCACTGAGTCAGGAACTCCAGGGGGCTCTGCAATCCGTCTTCAGAAGCCCTCCTTCTTTTTTAATTCTGACGCGCCGTCAAGTTTGAGAACCCCTGGTGTCCATCCCTGCTAGCACAAAGGGAATTTCTCTGACAAGCGGCATCGGCAACACCTGGGGGCTTGTTCAAAATGCAGACTCTCAGGACCCTCCCCAGACTTACTGAATCAGAAGCCGCATTTTAGCAAGACCCTTGGGTGAGTTGCATGCACAATGAAGTTCTAGGAACACCAGTAGAGAGCCGGCAGCGGGCCTGGCGCGCCGTAGCTACCTAAGGTCACAGCTCAGAGTTCTCATCCCGCTCTGCCATTTTTGTGATTCCGGGGAAACTCAATCCTCCGTGGACCCCAGTTTCTTTGTCTAAATGGAGATGGGACAAGCACCATCTCCCGGGGTCCAGATGAGGAAGTTAATAAGACGCTGTAAGAAAAGGGCCAGCACTGTGCTTGGCATCTAAGAATGTTCCATTCGTGTTAGCTTTCTTCTTCTTTTATGGTTATTATTCTGAATTCTTGATAGTGCCCAGCCGTGAGCCCACAGGAGCGCTTCAATAATTATTTGCTGAGATTCATCAAAATAACAGATAACAGCTGGTATGGAGCAGGTGCTCAAGGAAGCTGTTCCTTCTTTCCATTCTTCCCCCCAGGCGTGTTCAGGGGCCTCCAGCCCCTCCCCTGGCTGACCTGGAGAAGGCCCCCCACTCAGGGAAGGGGAGCCGGAGCCCTCACCCCTCACCCCTCGCCCCTGGCCCAGATTCCTCTGTGGCCCAAAATAGGGCCCGGCCCTTGGAGCTATTCCGCCACCTGCTGTACATTCTGGGAACTGCAGCCCCTGCCGCTGGGCTGGGTGGAGGAAAGAGATGATGAAACATTTGTTCACCAAGCGTGGGCTGGCACCTTCTGTGGGTACCAAGAGGATTTCACGCTGGGTGGGACCCAGCCCTTTCCCTCAGGGGGCCCACAGGTAGCGAAGGAGACCCACATGGAAATCCATAAATAAACCAGCTGTTAGAGGGGCTGTGATAAAAGCGAAAACACCACCACAATTAACAAACACGGTAGCTGCTATTTACTGGACATTCACAGGCCCTTCCGATGTTGTGGGTTACAAAGGAGGGAGGGTCAACTTAGCTGTGGCTGATGGAGGGTGAGAAAAAGGTGACCTGAGCCCGGGTGGGGCAGGCCCTCCTCCAACCCCCATCTTGGCCAAGAGCATCATAGGGTCCCCCTGAGCTCCCACAGGGTGGCCCAGCTACTCCCCACGAGGCCCCAGGTGCCCGAGCCACCACACAGAGGAGCCAAGTGGGAGGTGACCTTCTCTGTCTTGGCTGAATGGGCACCTGGTGTGGAAGCCAAGTCTGGAGTCCGCCCAGGTGCGCCCCAGGAGAGCTCCAGGAGGCAGAGATGCCTGCTAGGTTGGAGCCTGCCGGGTGACCACTGTGCCCTCCTCAGGACCCTGCTCCAGCAGCTGCAGAAACTCCAGACCCTGGTCACCAACAAGATCTCCAGACCTTACAAGATGGCCGCCACCCAGACTGGGACCTGCCTCATGGTAGGTGCCATTCCCTCCCCACAGGGCCACGGGAGGACAAGCCTTCCCCAGGCTGGCTTTTTAAGGGATGGGGAGAGCTCTGAGGGATTGGCAATATTGCCGGCGACGTCCCTCAGGTCAAGCTCTCACGGACCCCAGCCTCTTTCACCAAGCCCATGGAACCTTCTAGAACATGACCTTCCCTGACCACTTCTTACACTGTGCATATGTAGTGACTCACGTGAACCCAGCTAGGCAATGGCAGAGCAAGTCCCTTGAGGGGGCGGCTTCCACACCCTGTGGAGTGAAGGGCTCGGGGAGACTCAGGGAAGTGTGGACTTTGTCCTTTCTGGAATGAATGGTGGGGAGAAAGCTGAGCAAATGTCTAAAAACCCACAAGAGTGCCCAGGGTGTGGCTCAGGTCGCTGCTGGTCCCTCTTCCACCCTCTCCTGGAAATGTCCAGCCCTTTGCCTCCTGAGCCCCTCTGAGATGCTGAGGTGGCAGAGCCATGATGTGGGCATGGGTTAGTTCGGGCTTTGTGACTCTTAGCTCCCCCTGCTGAGAGTCTGGTGTCATGCTGTGTCCCCCTCCCTTGTCCCAGCCCCCGCCCGTCCTCCCCCTTTCTTCTTTTCCTGATTTTTCCATCCTATAGGTGACAACCACACTGGCCACTTCCCTCTTTTTTCCAGCACTGCCTGTGGTGCCCCCCACAATGGGCCTGAGCAGCCTCCTCCACCTTCTTCACAGAGGGTGGGAGACCCCATGTCGGGGGGGTGGGCTCCAGGGGCTGCTTTCTTGGAAAAATACGGAGCCCTTGGCACCCACTGGTTTTGGGGGATGAGGACTGAGGGAGGCCAGCGTTGCAGCCCCTCCCTCCCCCAGGTCTGACCCCCCGCTCTCTCCACTACCAGGTGGCAGCCTTGTGCTTCGTTCTGGTGCTGGGCTCCCTCGTGCCCTGCCTCCCCGAGTTCTCCTCCGGCTCCCAGACCGTGAAGGAGGACCCCATGGCCACTGACAGCGTCTACACAGCCAGTCAGAGTGAGTACCCCAGGCAGAAGCCAGACACAGAGAGGAGCCAAGTTTGGGCTTGGCACCGTCTCATTCTACCTCCTCATTTTACAGATGGGGAAACTGAGGCCTCCCAAGGGTCTATGATATATTCAATGTTAGTTGTAGAATTGGGACTACAATGCAGACTCCCCCGCCCCCAGATTCCCAGCCCACCCAGGAGTGGCTCAGGGGAGGTAGGTTTAGGGGACAATAGGAACGTCCCCACCCTAGCCCCCATGTATTATGGTGCCAGTGGTTATGGGGCATCTGCTAAGCACCCTCAGTATTTCACGACGGGATAGCAAATGAGTCTCAGCTCTAGGGCCATTTCCAGTAAGATGGTGGTGTTTGCCTGAAGCACTGTGTTAAGAAGGACTCTGATGCACCCCTCAGGATCAACAGGAAGGAGAGCCATGATCCATGAGTAATGTCTCCCACAGGCAGAGGAGGGGCAGTGGTGGTGTGGGCTCAGATATTTGCCATCCCACAGGGGACCGTGAGGTACAGAGATCAGAGTCAGTCACACCTGACACAGTACGTGAACACTCTTAGCAGAGTGTCTGGTACAGATGAGGCACCTTCTATGCGAGCACACTCCCTCCCTTTTAAAGAGCTCCAGGGAGGAGAGAAAAGATACAACCCGTGGGCGGCAAAGGAGAACTGGCATAGGGCACAGCAGAGAATACTGTGGATCTCCAGAGGCAGAAGATACTTTGGGTAGACCTACAGAGGAACTTCCAGAGTGTCCTTCATCATTGAGCAGGAGCGAGCTGTCTGGCAGGGCAGGAGGAGGAAGAGGAAACAGATGGGAGGTCCGAGAGAAAGTGAGACACTGCCTGGAGGAGGAGCTGGACCCCGCAGGGCCTTGAGGGGAGGAGGCTGCAGAGGAGGTGGAGGCAGGGAGTGGAAACCCTCCCTGGACAAGCACAGTGGCCTGAGAGAGAGAACAGGACAGTTGCTGAGGGAGGCGGGCGAGAGGGAGGTGAGGTCTTGGGAGCCACGTGTCCGTTGCTCCGAGGCCAGAGCGGGCCGTGTGCATTTGGAGGGAGAGAAAGGCTGCGGACAGGAGGGCTGGAAGTTGGGGGGCAGGTGGGGGTAGTGTTGAATAAAGCCCGAGTCGGAGGAGGCTGCGAGGGCCTGGAGGAGTGAGCACAGTGGGCGTCAGGCCCTGTCTCTGGGCAGGGCAAGGGGGACACCTCTGCAGGAGCAAATGGCTTTTGGAGCGGGCTGGCTTGCAGAGCGGGTGCATCACACAATTCCAGGGAGCACCTTTCACACGGACTGTTAGGCGTGCGGGGTCGGGGGAGGACCCTGGAGCCACGCAGACCCGGGTTCGCCTCTCACCTGCAGCACCAACTCACAACTAGCATGGGACACCGTTCCTGATATCCTGGGACCTCAATTACCCGTTCTGTGAAACGGGGCTAAAAATATCTCGTTCCCAAGACTTTCTGGGAGAGGACGATGATTCGCTATAGGCCGAAGGGCTTTGCACAAGGCCTGGCACACAGTGGATATCCAATGAGTGTGTTTTCTTCCCATCCATTTCCCCGAAGGGCACAGGAGGGCCCGGGAGGGGGAAGCGATTTCGTCAAGGTCACAGAAAGTGGGTAGTACAGGTAGGACCAGAGGCAGCTCTCAGACGCCTGGGCCTGTACCCTCTGCTTCCAAAGAGCTGCTTTCTCTGAGTGCTGATTAAACACAGGTTGCAACACTTCCCCTGTCTTATCTCGTTCAAACCTCACATCTGCGGGAGGTGGGGCCTAGCATCCGTATTTTACAGATGCGCAAACTGAGGCTCAGAAAGGTTAAGGACCTGGCTCGCCTGAGGTCACACAGCTCGGCGTTGTTAGAGTTGGGATTCGGACTCAGGCCTGTGAGATTCCGGGGCCCACATCCAGGCACGTGGCCAGGATGAGGAAGGAAGCGGGGCTTCCTTGGCGCCGTGGCTCACCCCAGGCTCCCTCTCCAGTGCCCTCTCGAAGCCTCCTGTTCTACGACGAGGGCGCAGGCTCCTGGGAGGACGGCCGCAGCGCCCTCCTGCCTGTGGAGCCCCCGGACGGCTGGGAAATCAAGCCAGGGGGGCCGGCAGAGCAGCGCCCCCAGGACCACCTGCAGCTCGACCACCTGGACAGCACCCACGAGACCAGCAAGTACCTGAGCGAAGCCTGGCCGAAGGACGGCAGTGGGAACGGCACCAGCCCCGACTTCTCCCATCCCAAGGAGTGGTTCCACGAGAGGTGGGCGGGCGGCCCCTTCCCCTCCTGGGGTCCCAGGCTCCACCTGCCCTCTGCCCGCCCCCTGGTCCCCATGTCAGCCACACCCTCCCATCCCTCCTGTGTCCAGATCCAGCTTGCAGACGGGTGTGCGTCCTTACTGGACAGGGTGACCCCTGACTTCTCTTCTCTTTCCAGGGATCTGGGGCCCAACACCACCATCAAACTCTCCTAGGCCGTGCCAAGACCCAGGACCCAGGACATCCCCCCGCCACCCGGAAGAGGGGTTGTCTTGCTCACTAACCCGGATCCGGCTCGTACCCCTGCCCCCTGGGGTCCCATCCCAGGGGAAAGGGTTCCACTTCTCCCCCAACCCTTCTTTGCCCCAGATCTTGACTGGGGCCTCTCCTCGCCCCCTGACATTTGGATCATTCCTTTGGGCGGACCACTCCATTCTGACCCCTCCCTCCCACAACCATCCGTCCTCAGATAAACCACTCACTGGGCTGCCCCCCCCATAATGACCAACACGACCACTGCCTCCCCGCCCCCACCCACCCACAAACACACACGTCAACTCACCGACACCCCCCACCCCCCACTGTACAGAGACCAAGAACAGAAATTGTTTGTAAATAATGAGCCTTATTTTTTATTATTGCCAATCCCCTAAGGTATTGTATTGTACACGTCTCCCCCCCCCGTCCCCCCTCCAGTGTTTTATATTTTATGAAGTTAGTGCGGGCTTTGCTGCTCCCCGGCCGGGGAAAGAGGACCCCACCCCCACCCCTCCCCTGGCCTCCCCCTGCCGCTGCCCAAGCCTCTGGGCCTTTTGAATTGCCAAATTGCTTCACCTACCGGCTCAGCACATGCTTTAAGAAAGCAAAAGTAAAAAAAAAAAAAAGATGCAGCATCAATTCCTGACTCTGTGCCTTTCTTTGTGGGGAGCGGGGGGTGACAAGAGTAAGTTTATTTTATATTCTTTTTCTTTTTTAACTTTGTTTGTTTGTTTGAGGGAGATTAGCCCTGAGCTAACTGCTGCCAATCCTCCTCTTTTTGCTGAGGAAGATTGGCCCTGAGCTCACATCCGTGCCCATCTTTCTCTACTTTATACGTGGGACGCCTACCACAGCATGGCTTGATAAGCGGTGCCATGTCCGCACCCGGGATCTGAACTGGCAAACCCCGGACCGCCGAAGTGGAACATGCGAACTTAACCGCTGTGCCACCGGGCCAATCCCTTATTTTATATTCTGACAGCAGGCGATGGGGGGGGCGAGGGGTGTAAGAATCCCTATCTGCTGGGTTCCCGCTCCCAGCCAGGCGCCGAATTCAAACGAGATGCTCAAAGATTTCTGCTGCATTCCCCCACCCCAAGGCTCCTCCAAGTTCCTAAGCACTGTGCTGGATGCTTTCCATGTGGTACCCAAGTTGACCCTCCTAGGACCTGCCACTGCCTTGGTCCTTGTATCCTTGGCCTCAGCTGGATTACAAAAGCAGACTTCAGAGTAACAAGAGCTGTGTTTGACCGCTGCTGCTGCCACTTGCTAGCTGTGTGTGGTAGGCAGAGTTCTAACATGGCCTCCAAAGTTCCTGCCCCAAGGCAGACATGCCCTGTTTCATCCCCTCCCCTAGGGTATGGAGGGGACCTGTGAACATGAGAGGCTGTCACTCCCATAATTACGTGACCTTTTGTGGCAAAGGTCAAGAGATTTTGCAGATATGATTAAGGTCCCCAATCAGTTGATTTAGAGCTCATCAAAAGGAAGATGATCCTGGGTGGGCCTGACTTAATCAGGGGAAGGCCCATAAAAGAGGGCCTTGGCCCTTCCTGAAGAGAAAGACAGCCTCTCACTGGCCTTGAAGAAGCAAACGGCCATGTTTTGAACTGCGTGGAGTGGGGCAGCATCCAGGAGCTGAGGGCCTCAGTGCTGTTGTGGCAAGGCGCTGACTTCTGCCGACAACTGAACCAGCTTGGAAGAGGACCGCCGGTTCCAGATGAGACCCCGGCCCGGCCAACACCTGCACCGCAGCCTGGTGAGAGCCAGAGCACAGGACCCAGCCGAGCCGCACCCAGACTCTGAGCCACAGACGCCGAGGTCATACGTGTGCTAAGCCGCCATGTTTGTGGTGATTTGTTATGCAAGAAAGGAAGCGGAGAAACTATAGAACCTGAGTGTCTCTGAGCCTCCATTTCTCCGTTTGTCAAAAGAGGATGTAACGAAGGCCCGATGCGTGAGGCTGTGTGGGGATTCCACGTGGTAAATTACCCACGGTGCTTAGAACAGGGCCCAGCGCGGAGTGACTCGGAGAAAGACGAGCTGTGCATTTAGAGGCAACTTCAATGCGGTGTGCTAAGGGCCAGGCTAGGGATGCTGCCACAGCACGGAGCGGAGCCTCACCCGTACTCAAGCAGCAAGGGCTTCCTGGAGGAGGTGACAGGAAGCACTGTTGGGAGCAGGCAGGAGAGAGGAAACCGGCATTCCAGGAAGAGAAAGCAGCCTGGGCAGGGGCCTCCAGGGTGGGAGGGAGCAGGAAAACGGCGAGAAAATTCAAATCGTTCAGAACAGCGGAAGGCAAGGATGCTGAGGGCTAAGGCTGGATGGTGATCGGGGCCAGATCCAGAGGGGCCTCGAATGCCACGCTAAGGCATCTGGACTTGGGCACGAAGGCAGGATACTGTCATCCTCAGAAGCAGGGACACGGTGGCCAGATGGTGCCCACGCCAGCTGCCACCACAGGAAACGTTGAACAAGACCAGACGGAATTATGGCCATGAGGCCCCATCCTCTATCCCCCTTCTTCCCAATGATGGGGAGCTCGCTGCCCACTGCTGGGCATCAGTTTTAACTGCTAGGACATGTAGGCCTCTAGAGCAAGGCCATTCAAGGCTGGGCTCTGGGCCCCAAGCTATTATTATTATTAACAGTAACTTTTAGCACATCACATTTCCTGATTGGTCCATCCATTCCCTCTACTAGTCATTCAACAAACTGCCTTCAAAGGCCCCCAGGCTGGTAGTGGAGGCTGGGGAGTAAACCAGCCATCAGGGCCCATGTGATGGAGGAGTATACGGGATGTTAAGGAGACACAGAAAAGTGCCATGTAACCCAGATTTGGTGGGTCAGGGCGGGCAACTCGGAGGAGGTGGCCCTTGAACCAAGTCTTAAAGGATGGGTAGGAGTTGGTAAAGTAGAGAAAGGCTTTGAGTGCTTGGGGTGGAGGGAATGGCAAGTGCAAAGACGTGGAGCCATGAAAAGCAGGGCCGGGACTGGGGAGAGACCAGGAGGTGGTTAGGGTATAAAATTTCAAGAGGCGTTTGTAGAAGCCTGAGAATGAGTACCTCCCTCAATTTTGCATCCTAGGCGCCCCCTTGCTTCACCTGAGTCCTGCTCCTGATGAAGAGTATTGCCCTCTCTGGGATCGAAAGAAAGAACACGTCATCCCAAAGGTGATGAGGAGCCACTGAATATTTTTAAGCCGGAGAGTTTGATAATCAGATTTGCCTGTTGGGGGCTCCACAGGGGGTAGAGTGAGGAGTCTGGAGATAATTGGAAGGAATTATCAACAGGCGTTAACATCAAATTGGCTGTGGGGTGCAAGGAAGGGGGTGGAGCCCAGGATGACATTTAGGCGTCTGTCTTGGAGGCCACAAGGGTTGATGAGACTGTTTCCCGAGACAGGGAATGCTGGAGGAGGAGCAGGTTCGGAGAGAAAAGGAATTCATTTTAGCACGTCTCGAGTTTGAGTTGCTTGCAGAGTGTTCATGTTGACATGTCGGTTTCGGGCTGGGGAGAAAGAGAGCGAAGTGGAGACAAGGAAATCGTCAGCATCCAGGCGGTATGTTCAAGTCTTGGGTCTGCACAAAGGGAAGAGAAGTGAGGGCAAAACTCCAGGGAAGATGGACATGCGGAGACAGCGGAAGAAGAGGCGTGAAAGAGAAGGCTGGGAAGGAAAGGAGAGGTGAGTGTCCCCGAAACTGATGGAGCAGGGAGCTTCCAGGAGCCGCGCTCAGAGGCGTCAGATGCCACCTGAGAGGCTGGGAAAGATGAGAAAACAAAGTGTCTGTTCGCTTTGACAACGAGGAGGCCACCGGTGCCCTCGGTTGGAGGCGCAGAGAGGAGAGCTGGGCCAGGTGACCCCGGGGGAAGTCTGAACAGGAGGGATGGACGCGAAGACCCAGGCGGGCGGGGGATGTAGGTGGACTCCTCAGGGAGCTTGGCTGTGAAGGAGCCGAGGCAGGCGACTGGAGTGGGGAGGTAGGTAAGATCAAGAGCAGCTGGGGGCTGTTCTTTCAGATGGGAGAGAGTTGACCATGGTTATTTCTAGAAGACAAAAAGCCAGTAGAGAGGGAAGATGATGGATGAGGGGTGGGGAAGGGACTCAGGGAGCGGGTGGAGAGGTCCACCTGGGACCTGAGAAGCCTGGAGAGAAAAGGAGGGCATTCTGTGGGTGCAGAAGGTGGGGAGACAGGAAACTGAGGGAGCCCCTGATGTCTGTGAAGTTTGGGGATAGGGCAATGGAGAGGGCTGGCATGGGAGTTGATGGGGGGAGGGGGAGTTTGAAATAGTCGCTCAAAGGAATGGGAGACAAAGCTGACTTTTGGTGCGACCCATCATCATTCATTCAATCATTTAACAAATATTTTTGGGGTGTCCCTTATGTGCATGGCACCATGCCAACAGTGGAATTCAAACAAGACTCGGCTCCTGATATCCAACGCCTTGAAGTCTAGCATTCTCCCATTATAGACTAGTTACCACGTGCCAGGCATTGGACTGAGAACTTTACTTGTCCCAATTAGGAATCCACAGAACCCTAAGGGGTGGGTATATTTACAGATTAAGAAAGTGGGGTTCAGAGAGGTGAAATGACTTGACCAAGGTCACGCAGCCAAAAGCGGCAAAGCTGGTACTTGAACACAGGTCTGTTTGGCTTCAGAGCTTGTGCTGCCCCTCCAGCTCTCACCCCAGTACCCCTTCCCGTCTGCTCTAGAAGCCCTCCCCCCAGCCCAGCTTTTCGTTCTTGCGCAAGATGCAAGAACGACAGGGCTTCCTGGAGCAATAATCTAGAGAGGCCAGGGTGTGGCGAGCAGGTCAAAGTGTGGTCATCTGTGGTCACCAGCGTATGCTCATCCATCCAAGGCAGGCTTCCCCACCTATGTTAGGATGCAGGGTTAATGCCCTTGTACCATCCACCTCTTAACATAGCACATCCTCAGGCCTGTGTGTCACCATCCCTAAGGGGGGGCGTCCTCAGGGCGTCCCTAGTGAGGGAGCTGCAGCCTCCACACTCTGTCATCAGCCTGGCAGCCAGCCCTGCGGCATGCACATGTGATGTGATGGCTTTCACAGCGCAGTGACCCTGCTCAGATTGCCACAACAAACCCTTTGTTACACCTGGAAACCGAGCAGCCATGGCGATGGCCGGAGCGGGGATGGGATAGTGCAGGTTCCAATTCCAGAGGACTCGACCACCCCAGGGGCCATCTGGCCAAATTGGGACCTCTCTGACACACGCAACAGGTGCCCCTTAGGTCGTGGGGGAGGGGAGACAGGCTGGGAACTCACCTCCAAAGGAGCCTGAGTCCATTTGTCATCAGAGTGGCAGTTGGGAGGGAGCTGAGGGCCCTGTTGTACTTCAGCGTGACTTTGGCAAGTGACGCAGCCTCTCGAAGCCTCAGTGTCCTCATCTGTAAAATGGGACCCACCCTCATAAAGTTGCCGTGGGGCGTAGGTGAAAGCTTACACACGGGGCTCTTAGCACAAGGTCAGTCATGCAGTAAACACTCAAAAGGCATTCGCTACTATTTTCCGAGCGCAGAGGCGATGGGCTGGAGGTGTTCAAAGGAGCGAGCAGAAGCTGCAGAGGCTGGGGAAGGTGGGTCGCTGGGCAGAGGAGGAGGCCTTCGTTTTTCCTGGGATTCTTGGAAAGAGGGCGGAGCACAGCTAAAACAGAACACAGTCGGCAGCTGGTCCTGTGTGGGGGGGTGGGAGGACAGAGGGGAGAAGCTCCCCTCTTAAAAGGATTGAGTGGGGAGAACTCGGCAGGAAAGAGCAGAACAAAAATCCAACCTGGAAACCCAGCAGTTAGACAGCTGGCGAGAGACTGCCAACCCAGCCAGGACTGCCATAATTCACGGTATAGGAGGCCACCGTGGGCCAGGCTGCTCGGAAAATTGGCAATCCCAAGGGTGAGGTGGGGGGTGGAGTTGTTGCCAAGTGCCCTGCCCCACCCCGTGGTAGCAGGGATGCTTCAGAACTTGGCCTTAGGGAGGAAGTTCCCCTGTGGCCAAGAACCTTAATGCAATTCCATTTATTCCATTTATCCTACATGAGGTGGCTGGACCGGGAGAGAGGAGGCAGAACCCAGGCGGCCAATTCCTTCCCTCTGGGAGTTTACAGATGCGGGAAAGAGGCAAATGTGAGGCTGTTACTGTGACGGGCAGCGTGAGGGAGTGGCAAAGGGCATGAGTTCCGGGGCCAAAAACCTGGATTTCAGCCCACTCACTGGCTGAGCCATCTTGAATGAAAAAAATCTCTTGAATGACATCTCAGCGTCCTCATCTGTAACATGGAGGAAGTGATAATATCTAGCCCCAGGGTTGTGATGAGACTCACAGGAGATGTTAGAGTGTGAAGGGGAGAGCCCGGAGAGAGGCCCAGGAAACAGGGACGGGCTGAAGGAGGTGGACAGCGTCTGTAGTGGAGTATTGGGGGGTGTGGAACTTGAGAATGGCCTTGATGGATGGACAGGATTTCAGAGAAGGGGACACACTCCAGGCAATGGGAACAACCTGAGCAGAGGCACGGCAGGACAGCCACTGCAGGGCTGATGAGAGCTGGAGGAGCTGTGAGTGGCATAGCTCTGCCCGGTTGTAGCCCTCTCTCTGCCTCTGTGATCCTGGTCCCTCCCACTTTCCTAGGCTCACAGTCAAGGGGCAGAAGACAAGACACACACTAGATTAGACATCTGATGAAAAGGGCAGTGGGGTCTGGGAGAAAGGAGAGTGCCTTTCAGCTGGAGCCATCAAAGCAGACTTCCTGGAAGAGGAGGCGTTTGAGTGGAGCCTCAGAATTTGTAGTACGTCAACAGAAGGGGATTTCAGATGAACAATGCTGTGCAGGCCTGGCGCCAGTTCCCAGAATGAAGGAGCATAGATGAGTGGAAGGAAATGGACGGAATCAGAGGATAGGATGTGGGAAGAGCAAGGCAGGCCTTGAACGCCAGGCTAACATATAGGCAAGGGCGAGCCATTAAATGCTGCAAAGGGAGAGCAAATGCTATGGCCAAAGGTAGACTTCAGAAAGAGGAGCCTGGGCCGGGAACAGGAGGCCTTAGATCTGAGAAGTTAACCAGGGTCCCACCATCATTCAGATGTAACGTTCAAGTGATGAATACCCCAAGGACAAGAGGAGATGATGCAAGGAGGGACCATGAGATTTAGAGGGGGAAGAAAAGGGGGCGTCCAAGATGGACCACAAGGAGCCCTCTAGTCGTTCCTTTCCCAGTGGGCTTCCCCCTCTCCCATCAGCCTCTCCTAACCCAGGAGGCTCATTCAACCTTCTGGGAGACCCTGGCCCGGGAGCCTCGGGAGGGCAGGTCAGAGGAGGCAGCCGCGCCTTGGGGCTGGCGACCGAGGGCTCCAGTTGGGGAAGCTCCCTCACCCCCAGCGGGGTCCCTCTCCGGGCAAGTCCAGAAGATCTCTAGGCCTAGAGACGGTGTTACCGGCGATCAGATCCATCCCCAAATTCAAGGCGTCCCAGAGTGTGTTCCTGTGCCCCTTCCCCAAATCTAACCGGGTCTCTAAATTCCAGTGGCGCCGACGGGGTTAAAGCCAGCTCATGTCAACGCCCCCGCCCCCCCCCCCCCCCCCCCCCCCCCCCCGGCGCCGCGGCGCCAGCCCGGCAGGAAAGCGCGGGACGAGGGGGGGGGGGGGGGGGGGGCGCATCGCCGCCGCTGAGTGACAGGCGGGGCTGTGATTGGCAGCTGCCGAGCCGCGGGGTCCGGGGGAGGGGGCGCAGGGGTGGGCTCCTCGGGCGCCCCACGCCCCCAGCCTTGCGCCCCGGGGTAGGGCTCGTGCCGGCCTCCGCTGGGCCGGGCTCGCTCCTTCCGTGCCCGAGCCGGGCAGGCGGGGCGGGGCGGCGCCTCCCCCCGGACCCCGCGGGCTGGCGGTGTCTCTAAGGTGACACTCGGGCGCGCAGCAGCGGCGAGCGAGCTCCGGCTCCCGCTCCGCTCGGGCTCCGGCTGCAGCCGTCCGGGGGGCACCCCGGCGCGCACGACGCGGCACCCCGACCCCCACCGAGGACCCCCGCCAAGGACCCCCCGGGGCTCGGGAGGCTCTCAGCCGGCCCCTCCAGGCGCAGCGCCCCGCATCCCGCTGCTCCCGTCGGCGCAGCCCCGGCGTCGGGAGGGACGCGCGGGACCCAGCACTTGCCTCGGTCCCCGCCGCGCGTCCCGGGGCCCAGGAGGAAGGGAGACCCAACTTTAGCAGGGAACCCCGACAGGCCGCGGAGGCCGCGCGAACCGGCTGCCGCAGAATGGCCGAGGGGCTGGGCGGTGGAGGGCCCCGCGGGGACGGGGCTGGCGGCGGCCGGGCGGCCGAGGAGGAGGTGGTGCGGCGGCGCTGCCGGCGCGGGGAGGAACCCGCGGTCCCGCCGCCGTGGCCCGAGGGCCCCCGGGGCATGGCCGCTGGGCCCCCGGTGGAGGAACGCTTCCGCCAGATGCACCTCCGAAAGCAGGTGTCCTACAGGTAAGGAGAACGGGGGGGGGGGGGGGGGGGGGCGCAGCGCTTGGGACCACCCCCATTTTCAGTTGACATTCATGGAGCGCCCGCAGCTGGCCCCGCGCCGCTCTAGGCCCTGGGGATTCAGAAATGACTTCCAGGGGGGTCTCTGTCCTCCGTGTGCAGGGGGAAGGGAGAGCTTCTGGGACCCCTTGTCTATATGAACCGTGAAAGCCCGATTCATTCAACACGGAATTACTGATGCCAACTGCGTGCCAAGCACCGCACTGGGCGCTGAGGGGAGAAATAACCGAGACGTGATCCTTACAAACCCCTCTGCCCTAGGGAGAGCCGGGAGACACCCCCTGGCCCTTCTGCTGGGGAAAGAGGGACCCCTTAGTCATTCACTAGGCCCTACCTGAGCTCTCCTGTGTGCTGACCCTGTGCTAGGCACTGGCTTGTGGAAGTGACTGAGATGCTCCCTGCCACCAGGGCTGAGCCCCTGATGCCTAGAGATGGGGAAGGGAATCCGCTCCTGGACCCCTTTGCACCAGCAGGCCCTCACTGGCACCCCCAGTGGCAGGCTGAACCTGGCGCCTCTAGCCGATTCTTCTTAATTAAACCATCTCCGCCTGTGAAAGATCCCCAGCCTCCGCGGTCCAGCCGCCTCTACTCAGGGATCCCCTGGAGGAGACAGCTGGAGTGGGCCCCAGGGACTACTTCTGTGACCTGGGATGGAGACAGTGAGGTGCCCCTCAGCAAGGGTGGCTAAGCTACACGGGGGGTGGGGGGGGCATTGGAGGGGCAGCCCGCACCTCCCTCTTCCCCTCCCAGACCACAGCCTCGACTTGGACAGGCTGCCCCCGCTAAAGCCCCTGGCCCAGCGTGACCTCCTTTGCAGGGTCCAGCAGGGACATGGAGGCATCTGCAGTCCTTGAAGCCCTCAGCCTAGTTAGAGGGGACAAGGTCCCCATCTGGTTACAACCTCGGGGCTTTGGGGTGTGTCTGAGGCTGGCCTGCTTCTCTCTGGGGCTTCTGGGAAGGGGTTTCATAAAACCAGCCCAGCCCCGGGAGCTCGAAGGGCTCCGGTATTTTTAGTGGCCATGAGGCCTCCATCCCTCGGGGAGGTTGAGAGAGAAGGAGTGGGGCTTCTCCGCCATCATGGAGGGAGATGCTCAGAGTAAGTGGGCAGTCGCTTAGGTTCCCGTGGGTTCCACCTTCACTTCTGGGGAAGGAATCAGAGGTACACTGGGCTCCATTACCAAGTCCTTCCAGAATGCCATGCTGAGAGGAGGGCCTCTTCTGTCCCATGCCTTCTGGTTGCAGATAAAGGAGCCCCTGAAAGTCCCTTAAGGGAGGAGAGTGCAGAAGAATGGATGGGGGATGGGTATAGACTGTA
This sequence comes from Equus quagga, assembly GCF_021613505.1. Lineage (NCBI taxonomy): Eukaryota > Metazoa > Chordata > Mammalia > Perissodactyla > Equidae > Equus > Equus quagga. The sequence continues at coordinate 26,643,387 of NC_060283.1, forward strand.
GAAACCTGAAAGAAATGTTAGTCTGGGAGTCAGGAGACCTGGCTTGTATTCTGTTTTCTGCCAGTGACTTGCTTTGTGTCCTTGAGCTAGACAATATCCCTCTCTGGGCCTCAGTTCTTCCCCTATAACATAAGGGGGTGACTCTAGGATTTTCCTTGGCTGTGAGTCAGGGACAAACAGCATCTGGGCCTGGAAAGGAGACCAGAATGGGGTAGAGGCTTAGAGGATAGGGAGCAGAGAATAATTAAAGAGCTGAGATGGAAGATGCTGCACGCGCACACACACAGAGGCAGCTGCAAGGGCTGGGATTCCCCTTGGGTGGTTCCTGACTGGAGGCCTCTCTACATCCCAAACTTGAGGTCTCTAGTCACTAAGGATGCAAGGTAACTGAGCCATGGCTCCTCTCTGGCTGTGAAGGGATCAGGAGACCACTGGGTCACCTGTGTGAGGGCTGCAGGAGACAGCCCCAGGGTGGGCTCCAGCTGTCAGCCTTGGACGGGTCAGGCAAGGCACCTCTTTGTACCCCAGGGTCAGGCCAGGAGCCCAGTCTTAGGACCAGACTGGACAGAGCATCAAGGCAGGAAGAGCCCCCTGGGTAAGGGGCAGAGGAAGCCCTGGGAACGAGACAGCAGCCCTAGGCTGCCCAGGGGACCCCAGTGGAACGAGCTGTGCTTTCCAGCTAAGCCCTCCCACGTGGCTGCAGAGCTGAGTGGCCTGGTGACCAGTGCCACCCTTCCTTGTACAGGCCATGGGGGCTGGCAGGAGCTCAGGCCCACGGGGGCCCTTTTCACGTCCCTCTGCCTGCCACCGTTCCCTGCAGCTCTGGCTCGAAGCTCAACCTCCCACCCCTGCTGTGAGGAGTTGCTAAGAAAAGCAGTTGAAAGCCCTTCACACAGAGAAAAGGCTTTTTAGATAGGAATGCGGGGGCAAAAAATCTGAGGGCGAGGGGTGGAAGCGGAAGCTGGATTGAGGCCTGGCTGCCTCTGACGTCAGCGAGGACGGGGGGCTTTCAGCAGGACAGTAGAAGCTTTTAGGGGCGTGGGGGTTTCTGAAAAACAGGTTCCCTTCATCCCACAGCCCCGGCGTGGGCTGGAAGCAGCCGTGGCAGCTGGTTTAGGTGATGGAGAGATGGCAGGTCTGTGCCAGGAGAAACTCGATGTGGAGGGAGTGGGGGATGCAGGAAAATAGGCAAGAGAAAGACTTGAGAGAGGTGGTTTCTTGTTTGGTTTTAATGGGATCTGGTTTCCAATAAGTCCAGAAAGGGCAGAGAGGTGATGCTCTTATGTCTTGCGTCTGCATCTGGGCATTAAGAAAGTTACCTCCCATACACTTAAGGAAGTCCTAAATGCTCAGGGTTGGGCTCAAGAAACGACTGGAAGGTGGCCTCCAGCCTGGGAAAAGCCAGAGGGGAGCAAGGGGCATTGGGTTTGGTCTGAAAGGACCCGTCAGAAGATGCAGAACTTGGGCCTCTGAAGCTAAGCCCAGTGGTTCCCAAACTGTATCACCTGGGGATCTCTTTTCAAATCATTTCTAAAGCCCTAGTCCTGGAGATCCTGATACACATAGTCTGGGGTTGGGCTTGGGCATCTCAAATTTAAAAGCCTCCGCCACCTAATTTTGATAGCCAGGCAGGTTTGGAAACCACTGGTTTCATCTGTGAAGAAGCTGAAGGAGAGAGAGAAAGGGAAAACGGGAGCCGAATCACTGGGATGTGGCTGGCAGGGGCCTTCCCCGTGCTGCGTGCTGTTGTGGCCCCAGAAGGGTCTTGAAGGAAGACCAGCACCTCTGTCTGGAGTTCTGCCCCTGGGCCAGGCACTGTACGACGTGAAAGTATGGGACATGGTCCCTTCCCTTGACAAAAGTGTGATCCAGTACGGGGCCAGACAGTAAATATTTTAGGCTCTGGGATCACATGGTCTCTGTCACCCTGCTCTGCCATTGTCGTGCAAAAGCAACCATAGATTATATGTAAACGAATGAGCATGGCTGGGTTCCAGTAAAGCTTTATTTATAGACCCTGAACTTTAAATTTCATATCATTTCCACTTTCACAAATATTATTCTTTCACTTTTTTCTAACCATTGAAAATTGTAAAAACCATTCTTAGCTCACAGCCATACAAAAACAGGCAGCAAGCCAGATACGGCCCGTGGGCCATAGTCTGCCAGCCCCTGATCCCATAGATGGGACAGGACAAACACATGGGAAAACCAGCTGATGGTGGGCATTGGGCAGAGTGGCACATGCGTTCTGCCACGAGAGGCAGTGCAACGCACACGCATGCAGACTTGGGGTCAGAAAACCTGGGTTCAAATTCCAGCCCTGCCCCTTCCTCGCTGGGTAAGTCGCTTTCACCTCTGACCCTGTTTCCTCATGGAAACCTGGGATCAGTAATACCTGCACAAGAGGGTGGCTGGGAAGATGAAAGAAGATAAGAGACGTGAAGTTCCTGACTCATAGCAGAGGCGAGACAGATCTTTGGCCCTCTGCGGCTGGACCGCCTTGTGGGTTGGGGGGGTCCAGGAAGGCCTCTGAAGGAGGCAGACCCTGAGTGATGGATGGGTGGTGAGACCTGAGGGTGGCAGAGTTAAAACAGAGACTTAAGAGCAAAGGGCTGAGCAAGCATGCATGTCCCAGCCTGCGGCCCTCTCCATACCCGCTCCACTGCCACAGAGGGGCTCGGGGGAAGCGACTGGGGGTGCCAATTGGCAGGGGAGGGTCCCCCAGCAACGGGCACGGGGCTGTGGGTACACAGCTCCTCGAGGGAGGGGCACCTGATCCCACTCTCCCTGCTGCTATTTACCAGAAGCTAAAAATAACCCAGGAGTGACAGGGAGATGGGGCCGATTTGTAATTTAAATAGCAACAGGATAAAGCAACACGCTGCAAGAGATCACATTCTGTCCTGAATTAAAAATGCAAAAACCGGGGGCAGAGAGCGGAGCTGCAGCGGGAGGAGGGGGCCTGTTGCCAGAGGAAGCCGGAAGCTGGGGGTCTCTCCATTTTCCTTCCCTTGGGAAGGGCGGGGCCCGGGCCAACTCCCAGAACGCCTTCCTCCCTCCAGGGACCTGAGGTTCTTGCTGACAAGAGAGTCGAAGGCCAAGGAGGGCAGAGCCGGAGGTGGAGCCAGGCTCATCATGAAGGCAGCAGCCACCAGGACTAAGATCCAAGAAAGAGGGTTTTCTCCGACCCTGTTTTGACAGAGGGTGCTTGGGGCATGCCCCCCAGCAGCTGATGCGCCCCCAACCCCTCGCACCAGTGGGCACAAGCTATTCGGGCATTTCAGAGGGGAGCTGGGAGGACCAATTCCAGCAGAAGCATTTAAACAGCTTCTCTGGTGTGTGAGCTGCTGAAAAACCCCAGGTCTCATTTTTGCTTCAATTGGTGCAATTTCAGAGCCGAGCATTAAGAGAAAGTCCTCAAGGGTCCAGGTCCTGAGGACAAGGGCAGCACAGGCTGGGGAAACCTCTGTTCAAGGATACACAGAGCAAGTCGGAGAGGCCTTGGGATTCGATCTGGCTTCTGCTGGGCTCCGCTGTGCTTGACCAGTGCTCTCGGCCTGCGATGTCCGGGGAAGGAAGACTAAGTGGGGAGCGCAGAGTAGGTGGGGGTTTGAGGACCACTGGGCAGCATCTTACTGGTAAGAAGTTGAGCCTCAGAGAAGCTAAGCAATTTGCTGAGGTCCCACAGCCAGGAACTGGTAGACCAGGATCCGGATTCAGATCGGTTTCACTCCAAAAACTCCTTTTACTCTGTCAGGCTTCCAAGAGCCTGGACTTCCATCCTTAGGATCTTTTCTTTTGGCTCTATACCAAGTGCACATATCCCAAGGAGTGGGGGATAAAAGATGCTTCTTCCATCTGGGTTTATGAGCCAACAGATGGGGGGAGCGGGGGAGACTTGCGGGGCTGGAGTCCCCCTGATCCTGCCCTGGGGGCTTGATGCTACAGTCCAGGCTGGGGGCAGAAGAGAGTTCTTTAGGGCAGATCCAGCTGACCCAGATGGAGAGGAGAGCCACCCAGGCTCCCCCCTCCCCTCCAGCCGGGGGCCTCGGAGGTACCAAAGGACAGTTTCCAAGAGAGATGGTGGTTTGAGGGACCACCTGTGTCTGCTGGGCTTCCACAGCTCTCTGGCCCCAGTGGGAGAGAGTCCCCAGCCCCTCCTCCAGATTTCCTCCTGCTCAGGACTTTAATGAGGCTTCCCAGAAGGAGCCTAATCGAATTTCCATCTGTCACTAGCCAGCGGCACTTACAGTCCAACGCAGGTGCATCTTGCTCCTCTGTGGGGCAGGGGCCAGCGATCGGCAGGTACTCTTGGACTCTGGGTTGTTCCCAAGGGCTTCAGCAGCTACCTGGATCACAGGCCTAGCTGCTAGGGAGGGACTTAGCCTCAAAAATCCCCCATGTCTCACCAGAGCCACTCACGGCAAGAGGAAGCCAGTCCCCCTGCCCCTGTTCAACTTGTTGGACACCGTACTCAATTTCCATAGGAAGTTACTGAGCACATACTGTGCACCCAGCACCTAGCCAGCAGCAACAGAGGCTTCAAGAATCTTGTAAGGAGACAAGACTAATGTGCCCAAAAGGCCACATGATCTAGGAATATTCTTGGGAACAAAAATGCATGCGAGAGATAAATCAGTGGGATGGGAATGCTGGCTCTGGAGCAGGCTGTGACACTTAGTAGGTACTTACAAAATATTTGTCATACGAATGAATGAATGAGTGAAAACCTGGAGATCAGGGGAGGAGATCCAAATGAAACCGGCAAAGCTAGACAAGATCTTAGAAATCATCGGGTCCAACCCAAAGATGTTAAGTGACCTGCCCAGGGTCACCCAGCACAGGCTGGAGTTTGAACAAATGGACTCAGTGGCTGGGGCTCTTTCCACTTCCCCACTTTTGTTTCTTGGGCTGGGGTCTGAAGGATGGAGATTTTGACTGGCCAATCATTAAGGGCGGACAGGGTAAGGAGAGCAGCATATGCAGAATGGAATGGCAGGGGTGAGGGCGGCATGTTGAAGAGAGTGCAAAAAAGGAGGGAAGAAATTGTCCAACAGTTGCTTCGAGGCAGGCACCAGCATGGTGTGGGCTGAGAGGAAAGCTCAGCAGGGAAAGCCTGGACGAAGAGGCGAAAAAGAAAGGAACCGGAGCAGAAGGAGCTTTGAAGGTCAGGCCAAGGAGGCTGTCCTGGCTGGTTATGAGAGCAGAGGCTGTCCAGATCGCAGGTGGAGTGCTTGGTGCCCTGGTACATTTCTTCTCCCCAGCTCCCACTTGCTCATCCAGGCCACGGAAAGTAGAACGCCTCACTCTCTGGGGCCTCCACAAAGCCCAGAATAATTTTCTTACCCAGATTCCTCTTCCTGTGTGGATCTGGCTGGATTCTGAGGGGTCCCCAGCTCCCCAATTGCCAGCACATGTTGTCCTAGGAACTGCCAAGGGCGTCCTCCCCAGCCTTGTGCACCTGTGCCTTCCAGTCCTACCCTCCCCCACCCCACCTGGAAAGTGATGACAGCTTCAGAGAGTACAAGGCCAAGGGGACCCCCGTGCCCCAGCTGGGACTGCTCTGCCTCCCAGAGCCTCCAGCTGGCCCAGCTTCCCCTCCAGGAGCCACATTTCCTGCTCTCTGCTGTTCCAGGGCTGTGAGAAGCCTCAGCTGGAAAACAAGCCCAGCCCCATTTCCTCTGTTTAACTGCTCAAGCTACTTGCAGAATCCCTGGGAGAGGGCAGGGCCCTGCAACAGCCTCATTCTAGAATGGCCCTTGGCCTGGCTGGCAGAGTCCCTGATGGGCCACAGCATGAGGGATTCAGAGATGAGGGGCTGGAGGGAAAGCCCCTGCTATGCCACTAAGCCTGGAGGGGCAACAGGATGTCTTATTTAAAGGCACAGACTCTGGGGTCCGATTCTTATTTCCACTACTGACCAGCTGGGTGACCTTGGACAAATGAACTTAGCAGCTCTGTGCCTCAGTTTCCCCATCTATAAAAGGAGGAAAATAACGAGAGCTGCCTCATAGGGTCGTGACAAGGATTCCAAGGTTTGTGGCGTGGAGGTGTCCAAGAAATATTAGCTATTGTTTTATTATTACTGAGTGTTAATGACTCGTGACATAGCATGACTTATTAAGCAAATATTTCTTGAGAAATATTATGTCCCAGTCATGAGGGACACAAAGGTGATTACAGCATCAGAGGGAGCTCTCTGAGGATGGCATCGTGAGCACTCCCGTGTCTGCACGTTCTGTAGCGTAAATGTTTATTGAACTGAACTGAGCTGACACCATTTGTGTCCTCGAGAAATTTACAGCCTTCTGGGGTAACACACACATAGAGAGCTAAAGAATTAATTATAGAGCATTGTGAGTAAAGAGCGCTTGAGGAAGGTACACTTTCCATCCTGGAACCAACCTGAATAATAAAGAGTAAGCGTATGCCTTACAATTTATTTACCAAGTCCCCGTGATGGCCCCAAAGTCCAGCACAGTGTGGCCTTTTTTATTCTTCAGACACTTCAAGTGCATTCCTTGTTCAGTCTTTGCTCTTACTGTTCCTTCCACCTAGAATAGTGTTCTCCCAGACACATAGTTCGCTCTCTGGATTCATTCAGATCTGTTCTGAAATGTCACCTCCTCAGAGAGGCCTTCCCAGATCCCCCTACCTAAGTAGCACCCCCATCCTCCTCATTTTTCCCTATAGCGCATCTCATCTCCTGGCATTATTTTACATATTGATTATTCATTTCCTAGATGTCTTCCCCACTAGAATCTAAGCTCCGTGGGCTTGGGGCCCTGTTTCCTTGCTCACTGCTATAGACTCTGATGCAGCGCCTGAAGCATTGAAGGCACTCACTAAATACTTAGGGGATGAATGATCCAGTTCCACAGCTGGTAGGTGGCAGAAACAGGACAGAGGCCCACATCTTCTAGCTCCAATTTGGTTACTCTTCCCACTCCATCACTATCCACGTGCCCGACCCTGTGTTAGATGATGCGATGCTGACAGAGGTGTTAAGGAAAGAGAACTATATGTGGGCTGAGCACCGCCCACCCATGTACCCATCAGTTGTGATGAGGTGACAGCCCTCAGCAGGACCCTGCGGGGAAGGTCGGAGAGGTTAAGTGGAGAGGAAGGCCAGACTGCAGCTGAGGCTCAGATTCCAGCCCGGGCAGGCCTGCTGGCTGCCCGGCAGCCTCTTACTCTTGGGGCTGTCTCCTGGCTGCTGGGCTGGGCTTGTCCTCACCTGCCTCTTGCCCTCTCGTGCAGCTCCTCTTCCCAGCCAGCCTCCTGCCCCAGCCAGCGGAAGGCGCCTGGGAGGCCTGTGGCCCTCCTCTGGGGCAGCCAGCTGGCCTCTCGCAGGGCCCCCTGGTCAGGAAGTGCCGAAAGAGGAAGAGAGTCGTCGGGCAGGATGAGCGCATTGGGGGCCGGCCACAGTACCGGGGGAGGCTGCGATGAGGCCACTGCTCTGGGCCCCGCGGAGGCGCTGGGGACAGAAGAAGGGGAGCGGCCGGGGGCACTGAGGCAGATGTGGCGCTACCGCTCCTGGGACGTGCCACAGATCCCAGCTGAGGCCCCCCAGACACAGTAGGTACTCGGGGCGGCCTGGGCATGGGCAGGGGGACCTCTGGCCCTCAATGAGTCTTTTTTCTGGGGTGAGGGGTCGTGGCATAAGTGGGGTTACCCACCTGTTGTCCAACGGCTCTGCGGAGGTTCAGACAAGGGCAAAGAGGTTCCTGGCAGGGAGACGGGAGCTCTGATGTTCGAATTGTTGGGGGGCCGTGTGTTGGAGGGCCGAGCTTGCAGGAGGCTCACAGTTGAGGGAGCTAAGAGCAGCGGGATCTGGGAAGAGGAGCCTGCACGGGAGAGCGGCGTTGGTTGCTGGAAGGCCTTTTGCAAACTGCCCTCAGAGCTGGGTGTCAGAACCATTGAGAAACTTCCCCAAAGGGACACATGCACCCCAGTAGGACAGTGTCGACGACTTGGGGACTTCACTGCCCTCCTCCTGGCCACCCTGGCATTGCTGCTGGCTGGAGGGCTGGTGCCCCACCTCCCCTGTCAGACCTTGCCAGGACCACGGGAAACCTGAAGGAAGCTGGGAGGAGGTTCTGAGCTTCTGGGTGCTATTTCTCAAAGCGGCAGGCTTGCCCAGAGGTCACAGCCCCCAGCACAGGCTACATGTGGTTGGCTACAGTTGGGAAACGGGCTGCCAGAACTCCAGGGGAAAGGGTGAGAGTAAAGATGACAGGATGTGGCTTCGCAGAGAGGAGCAATAGCAGAAGCAGCGGGCAGTTGGTGTGGGCACCAAGGTCGCAGGATTTGGGAGGGAGCCGACCATGCTCTCCGGCTTCCTGGCCCCACTTTGTGAGCCCTGCAGGGGCTATCAGGGGCTGCCCGAGCTGCTGGTTCCCCCGCACCTGTGCTGGCTGGGCCACTACAGGTGACTGCTCTGGCTCCAGTTGCTTTCGTCGTCTCTAGAGGGGGACAACCTCTGCTGCCCTTGGGGTGTGTTTGTGGGTACCCGCGAGGTATATTTCTGGGTGGGTGATGTGTGTGTGAGAGCGATGTGGCAATGTGTCACTGCCCTCTTGGGGGTATCTGTGCACAGGAGAAAGATGTGTATGTTCTACGTGGGTGTGTATGTTGGTGAATGAGAGTGTGGTCCTTATGTGGATGTATTTAGGAGTGTGTAAGCCATCTACGGGTTCCGTTGGATAGTGTATTGGGAAAATGCTGCATCTTAGGAGTGTGTGAAAGTCTTGGAAACAACTGTGAATAGCTGTGGAAAGACGAATCTGCATGAGAAACGTGTACCTTCTCTGTTGGTGTGCCCGAGGGTCGCTGAGTGACTTTCGTCCTGGTATGTCCCTCTGAGTGTGAGAGGCTGGAGTGGGAGGCGTGAGTTCAAGCAATGAGGGACGTACGTGTGTATGCGAGGCCTGTTTGTTCCGTGTGTATGGGGAGCTCTGTGTGACTTTCGTTCCCGTGGGTGGGATGTGGAAGAGCCTGGGGGTAAGGGTGGAGATTGAACGGCTGTGAGCCGGCACAGAGTGTGCGAGAAAGGTGTCTACTCCGCGTGGCTGTGGGAGGGGAGGTGGTGACAGCTGCCCTCGCGGGGGTTCACTTGTGAGCATGTAGGCTGTTGGGGGGGGGGCGTGCTCGGAGGAGGAGAAGATTGGGTGTGTCGGCCCGAGATTCCGCGGGATGCAGGCGGACCAGCCGCGGGG
>NC_060283.1:26953007-27147622 GCF_021613505.1 Equus quagga
TAGGGAAGGAGGCGGGCGCTCAGGCCTGGACGGACAGTGGCTGCTTTTCTCTTACAATACGGGGAGCATGCTGGGGGTGACCAGTGAAAGGAGGGGAGCTGGTGGGCTACCATTAGCAGCCTCTTGGGTCCTGCCGCCATCCTAGACATCCCCTTTCGGAAGCCAGCAGGGCAGGCCAGGTTTGCTTCTTGCCCCGACGGTGGCCAAGACAGCCTGACTCCCTGAGGCCACTGCCCCGTGCCTCTCCTACTGCAGTGTTCCTGGCCCCTCAGCACGCATTATCGCTGCTCCAGCGGGTCCGCCGCGCCAACAGCGGCTTCCTGGAGGAGCTGCGCAAGGGCGACCTGGAGCGGGAGTGTGTGGAGGAGCAGTGCAGCTACGAGGAGGCCTTCGAGGCCCTGGAGTCTTCCAGCGCCACGGTGAGCGCTGGGCTGCCCTGAGGGAGGCCAGGGGTCCCTCTCAGGGGGCCTGACTCTAGGGCCACAAATGAGAGGAATGAACAGTGCAGTCCTTAACTCTTGATGACTTTATTTCATCTCTGGGCCCCATTTCACCAGGCTGCCAAGAGAAGCAACCTCAACCTTTCTTGGGGGTCCTGATGCCTGGGCTGTGTCAAGGTCTTGGGGACCCATGAGGCTCCAGGACATCAGGGGGCCTCCTCAGTCCTCAGACATCTATCTACACTGGGATCTCTGGAGCCCCTGGCCCTGTCCTACATGGCCTCTTGGCTTCAGCTTTTCGGATACTTCTGTGCCACCCTTAGGGGTGGGACTTTGGCCAGGCCGGGAGCCCTGGGTGGAGGGCTCAGTGTTCCGGGAGCCCCACGCTGCCTTTCCCTTCCTTGAGGCTCTACCTGGGCCCCCCACCGGGGCCCCATGCTCCCCTCTCGTCCAGGCTTCCGCAGCCAGGGGACTCCCTTTCAGTCTTGGTTGTGGGCTGGGGAGTCCCCCTCTCCTCGAATACTCTTCTCAGCGGCCGTGGGCTTTTGGAAACAAACGTAGGAAACTCTGCCACAAACCTCCCCAAAGTCTGCCCCCTGCATGCCCAGGGGAAGGGAAAGAGGAAAGTATAAGGAGAAGACTTATTTGTTTTGTTACTAAAAACCAAACGAAACAGGATCCTGCCACAGCCTCATGCCAGCCCTTGTTTTTCAGGAAGCGTTCTGGGCGAAGTACACAGGTGAGCCCTGGGGAGGGAGTCCTGGGGACCCCAGTTAGAGAACGTGCTACCCCAGAGAATCTTCTGGTCTGTTCAGTCACCCACCTATCCACCCAAACTCTTTCCTTCTTTCCAGTCATCTACCCAGCCACCCACCCTCTTTCCCTCTTTCCTTCCGTCTATCTGTGTGTCCATCTCCGTTTCTGAGTGTCGTCCTGTGTACCTTTTACTCAAACCCATCCTGTCCCTACCCCCAATCCAAAAGGTGTTTCTGGGTCTTTTCCAGCTTGTGAGTCGGTGAGGAAACCTCGAGAAAAGCTCGTTGAATGTCTGGAAGGTGAGGAACTAACATGAGGGTGGAGGGCAGGATATGAGGGGGCAGCCTGGAGACGAGCAGAGTAGGGCAGATATGAGGGGGCAGCCTGGAGATGAGCAGAGTAGGGCGGATATGGGGGGCAGCCTGGAGACGAGCAGAGTAGGGTGGGTATGAGGGGGCAGCCTGGAGACGAGCAGAGTAGGGCGGATATGGGGGGCAGCCTGGAGACGAGCAGAGTAGGGTGGGTATGAGGGGGCAGCCTGGAGACGAGCAGAGTAGCGTGGGTAAGGGCTTGTGGCCCAGCCGTGGGGGTCTCTAGCATCTGACGTTGCCTTTCCGTTCCTGCCGTCAAGGACATATGTTGACACTTGGCTCTGTGCCTGGCTGTAACTGAGATGATTAATGTTGGATGAACAAATGAATGGATAATGAATTAACATTCTCATTCGAGCCCCTGCCCTCGCCAGTCAGTCTTCCCCATGTCCCCAGGGCAGAGCTCCAATGATGTCATATTCATTCTCCAAAACCTTGAGTGGCTCCCCAGTGTTCCAGAACAACACATGGGCTGCTTGGGCTGGTGAACTTGTAGGCTCTGGCCTTAACCTTCCCTTCTAGCTTGTCTCCCATGGCACCAACCAGGAACCCAGAGCCCTAGCTACTCTGGCAGTGAGCGCTTCTCTAAACGCGCCAAGAAGTTTCTACTTCCTGGCCCTTGCTCACTCTGTCATCCTCCCCTGGAGCAACCGTCACCATTTACTGAAAAGCTCTCTATCCGCAAGAACCGGTTCAAATGCCACCACTTGCTGAGGCTTCCTGGAGCCTCCTCGCTCCTCCATGGCATCCCGAACACACCCTCAGGATGACAACAGGCCCTCCTACGTGGAACTTGTTAATCGCTGGCCACAATTTCACTTGTTAAATAACTTATTCAACAAACATTTCACTAAGTCCCTGCTATGTGCCAGGCACTATGTCAAGTGCTGGGATTTTAAGAGAATCAAGGAGCTCACAATCTCATAGGAAAACGAAAATGCAAAACCGCAGAGTAATCGCCAGCAATGGTCTGTTCCAGGAGAAGGGGCATTTATATTGCTGGCAGAACCAGGGACAGCTCCCTGGAAGAAGTAGAGTTTTCCCTGGATTTGTGGGACGCACTGATGAACAAACAGGAGAGCATTCGAAGCAAAGGAAACAGCATAGGCAAAGGCCCTGAGGCATGAGGAGCTAAGATAACAGGACAGGTAGACCAGGGCCAAATTAGAAGGACCTTGGTCACCTTCTCATCTTGCTGGCCATGAGGAGCCACTGACTATAAGCTCCATGAGGGCAGGGACCTATCCTGACTATGACTATCTTATTCATTGCTATGTCCTTAGTAGCTGGCACAGTGCTTGTCACATGGTAGTCACATGGTGAGTGCTCAGTGAATATTTGGTGATTATTGTTAAATGGAGTGGAGAACTGCAGGGTGCAGAGGAGGTGCTGAGTACGTGCAGGTTAAGGGTCATGGACCAGAGGAAGCTTGGAGGGGGTGCACAGACAGAGCTTTGCTAGGAGAGAGGGACAAATCCTAGGGGTTTGTTAGAGGGGACAACTTCGTGGGTAAGAGACCTGGGCTGGGGTCTCTGCAGGTAACTGTGCTGAAGGTCTGGGTATGAACTACCGAGGGCACGTGAACTCTACCCGGTCAGGCATCGAGTGCCAGCTGTGGAGGAGTCGCTACCCACACAAGCCCGAGTGAGTGATGGGCAGGCCTGTCTGCCAGCAGGCTGAGAACGGGGGCAAGAAGACATCAGGGTGGGCGAGGCATGGCCTCCTGCTGAGAAATTTCCTATTCCAGAATCAACTGCACCACCCACCCTGGGGCCGACCTGCAGGAGAATTTCTGCCGCAACCCAGATGGCAGCTCTTCCGGGCCCTGGTGCTACACCACGGACCCCACCGTGCGGAGGGAGGAGTGCAGCATCCCCGTGTGTGGTGAGCTGGGGGTGACTAGGCAGACCATGGCCAAGGTCCAGGGGTCTTCATGGGGCCTGGCAGCCTGGGATGGGAACCCAGATCCTGCTACCTTCAAGCAGGGGTTAGTCATCTCCAACGTAGTTGGGCCTGTCAGCCAGTAAAGTCAGGAGACCAGAGAGAGTTGGCTTCCAGCCTCCTGCTCTCCCTCCCCAGTCTTCGCTCCCTTATGACCCAAGCTGTGGCTCGTTCCTTGCTGCCTGAGACGCTCTTCCTCCAGGAAGCCCTCCCTAAGCAGTTTAGTCCACAGGCCCTTTTCTGGGCATCACAGAGCAGGCCTCAGACAGTCCATCCCTGAATGATCCGGTCGTTGTTATTTCCCGTGATGTGTCAGTTAGCTGTAGCCACAATAATGCTGCAAACCCCACAAAATCTCAAACAGCCACAAAAGCTCAGGGGCATACACCCATCAGCATTTGGTCCTTACGTGTCTGAGGGGCGGCTGGGGCGGCTCTGCTGATCTCACGCGTCTGTGGGCTCTGCCGATGGCAGCTGTGCCTCTGCTTCAAACGAGGAGTCCAGCTGAGCTTGGCTCCCTGTGGAGTCTGCTCCACACTGTTCTCATGCTGAGGCTGAGGCTGAAAGGCACCGGCTTCCCATGGTGGCGGCAGACGTATGAAACAGTGAGCAGAAACACACCACGTGTCTTAAGGCCAAGGCTCAGAACTGACACTCAGTCCTGCCCACGTTCCATTGGCCAGAGCGAGCCACGTAGTCAAGGCCAAAATCAAGAGGTGGAGAAGTACACCTTTGCCCGTGAAATCACAAGGCAAAGGATGAGGATGCAGGCAGGGGAAAGAATTAGTGCCAGGAATCAATCTACCAAACGTGGGCTGGATTCTTCTTCATGCATCTGCACTGGACTCAGTGTTTGATCCAGGGACTGGTCTCAGAGCACGTTATCGATCCTGGTAACAAAAGCAGCTTTATTTACCAAGCCCGCCCTGTACACGTGTGCACATGCACACAGGCCGATGATAAATATGTAGCAGCATGCTGAAATTGATCGACTGCCCGCGTGGTTGTGCTCAGTCTTCTCAGCTATTTTTTCTGCTGTGCCCCTATGAAAACAGAATCCTTTCAAAACTCCAGGCAGGAGGCTGGCCTAGCAGCACGTAGTGATTAAGTTTGCGCACTCCACTTTGGTGGCCCAGGCTTTGCCAGTTTGGATCTCTGGCGTGGACCTAGCACCACTTATCAAGCCATGCTGTGGCGGCATCCCATACACAAAAGAGAGGAAGATTGGCAGGGATGTTAGCTCAGGGCCACTCTTCCTCACCAAAAAACAAAACAAAACAAACTCCAGGCAGTTGCTACCAATAGATTAGAGATAGCCCAGGAGGTGAAACCTGGTTACTATCTCTGGCTTATGATGCACCTGACAGTTACGGCGTATGTTTTGCTTAAATCTCTCGACAACCCTGCAAGCACAGCACTAGGAACCCCCTTGATAGGCAACCAAACCGAAGCTCAGAGAGGGTAAGCTGCCTGGGGTCACATAGGAAGAAGGCGGCAAGGTGGGAATTCAAATCCTGTGCGTCTGGCTCCCCATGTGGTCCCACCCTCTGCTCCTCTGCCTCCTCTCCTGCCAGGTGGGCACGGCGTCACTGCGCAGCTGACCCCATACTCCAGCTCCACGAAGAATCTGTCACCTTCCTTGGAGTCATGTGTCCCTGATCGTGGCCAGCAGTACCAAGGTCGCCTAGCAGTGACCACACATGGGTCCCCCTGCCTGGTCTGGGCCAGCAGTGATGCCGAGGCCCTGAGCAAGGACCAGGACTTCAACCGGGAGGTGAAGCTGGTGGAGAACTTCTGCCGCAACCCAGACGGGGACGAGGAGGGCGTGTGGTGTTATGTGGCAGGGAAGCCTGGTTACTTCGAGTACTGCGACCTCAACTACTGCGGTGAGAGGGCAGGGTGGGAGGGGGCTGAGACAGAGGACACAGCCGAGGGGGAGCGAGGAGGACAGTGCCTTCCTGATGGAAGGCTTCCACACGTGCTGTGCGTGTGTTCGTGACAGCCTCACATCAGCCATGTGGGGCAGTCCTAGCCCCATTTTACAGCTGAGTAAACTGAGGCCCAGGAGGTTAAGTTCCCTAGTAACCCAGGTGCACTTGGGATCTTAGCCTCTACAACTCATGGCTTCCAAGGTTGCTGGGGGCTTGGGGAGCTCTCGGGGGTGGGTGAGGAATGGCCCAGCCCAGCTCCAGCCAGTGCCTGGGTCCCTGCAGAGGATCCACTGGATGAGGAGGCGGAAGACCAGTTCGGCGAGGACCCGGACGCGCCCATCGAGGGACGCACCACTGACAAGGACTTCCCGCTCTTCTTTGATGTGAAGACCTTCGGCTCTGGGGAGGCAGGTGAGGCAGCATTGGGGGGCGGGGGGCTTCCGGGCAGGGCTCTGCGCTTGGCTCCTCACGTCCGGCTTGCTCTGCAGACTGTGGGCTGCGGCCTCTGTTCGAGAAGAAGTCTGTAGAGGACAAAACGGAAAAGGAGCTTTTGGATTCCTACATTGACGGGCGCATCGTGGAGGGCTGGGACGCCGAGCTGGGCCTCGCACCCTGGTGGGTCCCCACTTGGCGCTACCTTCACTGGCTGGCGGGGCATGCGGTCCGCTCCCACCCTGGTCCCTGGCCCCGGAGACTTCTCTGCCTTCGCAGGCCTGGGCACAGCGAGGATAGTGGAGCGCCAACATCTCACTGAATCCTCACAGCATCTTTCGAGATTGGGTTTATTACTTCTCATATGCAGATGGCGAAGCTGAGGCTCAGAGAGGTTAAGTGACTTGCCAAAGTGATGGTTTGCACAGCCGGACTTGAATCCAGTTCTCACCCCAGAGCTGTGCAAAGCTGTGCAAACTCTGGACTGGAAGAAGCTGGGAAAGGGTGCAAAAAGCATGAGGCAGCCCCTCGGTATCACATATGTCTCAGTCCCCAAGGGAGGCCAAGTTGAGCTGGGGTCTGGGCACAGCTGGCAGCTCTGTCCAGTTACTTCTTAAGCCTGGGACCTTCTACTTTAGGGCCGGTGGAAGGGCAGCCCCCCAGCTCCTAATGCTTCCCACCCCCCCTCCCAGGCAGGTAATGATTTTCCGGAAGAGTCCTCAGGAGCTGCTGTGTGGGGCCAGCCTCATCAGTGACCGCTGGGTGCTCACAGCTGCCCACTGTCTCCTGTACCCGCCTTGGGACAAGAACTTCACTGAGAATGACCTTCTGGTGCGCATTGGCAAGCACTCCCGCACCAGGTACAGAACTGGAGGCCCGTGGGTGTCTGGCAGGGGTCTGAGTCCTCCAGAGTGACTGTGAGGGCTCTGGTGACTCTGGGGCACGTGGGAGATGGCTGCAGAAAACCCAGCAGTCTGCTGCAAAGTCCATTTGGCCGCGTGCTCATCACAGCTCGGAAATGGGGACAGAGAAACTAAGACTTTGCAGACAGCAAAACCCTGGCCTGCCCTCAAGGCTCCAGGACATGACCCAGGTGTGACTCTGAGTGGAGGCCACCGCCTGCGTCCCCCCACCTGCCTGGGCTGTTTGATTCCTAAGCCCGTGCAACTTCAGGCCGGGGGGAAGCTGCCAGGGGGCAGCAAGGCAGGAGCCAGCCCTCTCCCCTCGCTGCTCAGCCTGACTCCAGACCCTGAGGGCCCGCAGTTTCCTTGCTCAGGACACTGGCTGTCCCTCACTGGGTGGCCTCCCGCTCTCCGTCTCTGTTGGCCTCTGCGCAGGTACGAGCGAGGTGTTGAAAAGATCTCCATGCTGGAAAAGATCTATATCCACCCCAAGTACAACTGGAGGGACAACCTGGACCGGGACATCGCCCTCCTGAAGCTCAGGAGGCCCATTGCGTTCAGCGACCACGTCCACCCCGTGTGCCTCCCTGACAAGGAGACCACAACCAGGTGGGGTGGCCGGGGGCCTGGGCTGCCTTCCGGGCCTCGGCGTCTTGGAGTAACCCCACAAGTTCCCGCTCTCTGCTGTTCTCGATTCAGGGCGCAAAGGGACGGGGTCGGGGCTCGGAGGCTCCTGGAGGAGTCGGTTCTCACTGGGTCCTTCTCCCTCCCCCAAAGATTGTTCCACGCTGGATACAAAGGGCGGGTGACGGGCTGGGGCAACCTGAAGGAGACGTGGACGGGCCACATCGGAGAGGTGCAGCCCAGCGTCCTGCAGGTCGTGAACCTGCCCATCGTGGAGCACTCAGTCTGCAAGGCCTCCACCCGCATCCGCATCACCGACAACATGTTCTGTGCTGGCAAGTCCCCCGGGCGCGGCTCGGCCGAGGGAGCAGGCGGGCTTGGGGGGCGGGGGGCGGGGCGCGGAGACACGTAGAGGGCACAGGCCTGTTCAGGGCCCGGCTCCAGTCACGCATGAGCCGTATAGTTTGGGCAAAGTTGCTAACCCTCTTGGAGGCTCCGTTTCTTCGTCTGTAAAATGGAGATAGAACCTCCATCCCATAAGGTTGTGTGAGGGTTAAAAGGTAGCGTACAGAAAGTGTCAGGCTCTCTGTGACTGGTGGTGGTCCCGGCGGAAGTTGTCAGTGTACGTGAGCCCAGAGAGCAGCAAGAAGGCCTGGCTGGAGGAAAAGCCGCTCATCATTCAGTCATTCAGCAAACATTTACTGAATGCCCGCTAGGATCCAGGCAGTATTCTAGGGTATGCAACAAGGACCCAGATAGACAATGCCTGTGTCCTCGGAGAGCTGCTTTTCTAGAAGGAGGGAGGGTCAATAAACAGATCTAGAATAGCCATCGCTACTAGGGAGGAAAAGGAAGCAGAGTGGGGGAGGGAGAGATGGGGCCAGGGTTGATCTTCTAAATAGAGTGGTTGGAAAAGCCCTCTCTGAGAAGGTGGTGTTTGAGCAGAGACTCAAAGAAGTGAAGGAGTGAGCCACTCCAGGCTGAGGGGACAGCAGGTGCAAAGGCCCTGAGGTGGGAGACTGCTGGGCGTGTCTGAGGACGAGCAGGGAGGCCTGTGTGGCTGGAGGGCAGTAAACACAGGACCCGCAGCAGTAGGCAGGGGGAGAGACGTGGGCAGCAGAGGACGGGCACTTCCCCGAGGCCTTGAGGACTTTGGCGTGTGTGGAGTGACAGGGGACGTTATTGGCGGGTCTGAGGCGGGTAAATAAATGGCCTAACAGTTAATTTTAAAAAATTTTAGTATAATTTTAGACTCACAGAAAAGTTGCAAAAATAACACAAAGAATTCCTGTACATCCTCATCCAGAGTCTGCTCCCCCGCTTTGTGTGTGTGTTGTGTGTGTTCCTCTCTACACACACTGTTTGAGAGTGTATTGTACACATGGTGCCTTTTACCCATGTACTTGAGTATTTTCAACAAACTAAGAATGTTCTCTTACATAACCACTGTGCAATTATTAAATCAAGAAATTAATAATGATGTAGTACCGTTATCTAATTTGTAGAGCTTATTCAAATGTTTTCCGAATGTCCTACTTACTGATGTCTTTTATAGCAAAAGAGAAAAAGTTTTTCTCATCCAGGATTCAATCCAGGATCAGCCATTATGCTTAGTTGTCAATCTTTCTGTGCCTTTCATGACCTTGACATAGTTGATGAGTACAAGCCAGTGATTCTGTGGATCGGCCGTCACTTTGGGTTTGTCTAATGGTCACATTTGGGCTAAGGGCTGTGTCCTCAGGGCCATTAGCAGGCACGTGATGTCGATTTGTCCCATAACTGCTGAGATTAACTCTGACCCCCTGGTGAAGGTGGCGTCTGCATCTGCCAGGTTTCTCACTATCAAGTTCTGTTTTCCAATTTGTGACCAATACATATCTTGTGAGGAGATTCTTGGATACTGTCCATCCTGTTTCTCATCAAATCGTTGTCCCTGCTGTGGTGGCTGCCGGATGGTGCCTTTCTAATTCTGTCGTTGTGTCTACAGTTACTAGTTATCACGTTGTTGTAGGGCACACGTTTCCTTTCTTTCCTTCTATCAGTGTGGACTCACGGTCCTTACTTTGTTCTACCATCATTACTTATTCTGATGTTCAAATTACCCCAGGCTTGGCCAGTGGGAGGCCTTGCAACCTGGCTTCTGTGACTTTGGCAATGTCCCTGTCACTCTTTGAGTCCTTTCTTACTCTTGGCACAGATGCTCCGGGTTCGTCTTATCTTTCTCTAGTGGAGAGTAATAGTTAGAAACCAAGATCCGGGTGGTAGGGGTGCACAGCGCTCCTGGGGTCTCACTGCTTCTAGGTCCTCTCAGTGGACAGAAGTGGACAGTATGTGTGTTACGCAAACACCGACATCTATAACTATTTTCCTGTCTATTTATCTTCCTACCCATCACCGTGAGTTCATACTGAAACCTCCCACTGCTGTCCAACAGGATGCATTTTAGATTCTCTCTTTCCTTATTTCCTCTCTGTCTGTTGGCGGTGAGATGGCTGACTCCCCTTGTCTGTAACATATTTGCTTGTTTGCTCAGCACTGGGACACGCAGTTCAGAGTCTATCACCCACGGTCCTACGGGCTGGAGTCCACCCTTCTTCACAGCTGTTTCTGTCTCTGCCCTGACGATACAGTCGAAATGCTGTGTCCAAAAGTGGCGTGGGTTAGTTCTTTTTTTCCCCCCTTCTCTGTGTTATTTATTTAAAATACTGTTGGGCTCATTTGTTTCTGATTGTATTCAATTTCGGGTGCCCTTTCCCATCTTTGTTGTCTTTATTTTTTATTTAATTTTTTTATCGAGGTAACACTGGTTTATAACATTATATACATTTCAGGGGCACATCATTATATTTCAACTTCTGTGTATACTACATCGTGTTCACCACCAAAATCTAGCTGCCATCCGTCACTGTGCACCCGTGCCCCTTTAGCCTCTCGCCACCCCCCTCCCCCTCCCCTCTGGTAACCACCAATCTGTGTGTGTGTTTATCTTCCACATATGAGTGAAATCATATGGTATTTGGCTTTCTCCCTCTGACTTATTTTGCTTAGTATAATACCCACAAGGCCTATCAGTGTTGTCGAAAATGGCACAATTTCATCTTCTTTTATGACTGAGTAGTATTCCATTGTATGTATGTGTATATATATACACACACAAACATGTTTGTTTATTTTGGAGTATAACGTGGTTCTGAAAGACCGTTTATAACAGGTACACTCAGACAGGAGACTCTCCCCTCCCCCACCTGTCCCGTTCCCGCCCCGTCCTTTGAGTCCGTTTCATCCAGGGCTGTAGTTAATCACTCTTGGGAGTTTGTCCTTTATCCTTCCTGGGTTTCTTTTTGCATAAATGAGCAGACACGTGTATATTTTCTTATTTCCCCTTTCTTACACACAGGGTGGCAATACTATAGATATTCTTTTGTACTTTGCTTTATTTATTTATTTATTTATTTATTTATTTATTTATTTTGGTGGGACGCCTGCCACAGCATGGCTTTGCCAAGCGGTGCCATGTCCGCAGCCGGGATCCGAACTGGTGAACCCCGGGCTGCCGAAGTGGAACGTGCGCACTTAACCGCTGCGCCACCAGTTAAGTTAAAGTTAGTACTTTGCTTTTTTCATTTGGTGTATCCTGGAAATTCATTCCATATGGGATATAGAGTTTTTCCTTAAAGTAAAATTTTATAGCCACTTTATACTCCATTATGTGGATGTACCACAGTTTATTCAACCGTTTCTTGTGTATGGGGTTTAGATTGTTTCTAATATTTTGCAAATGAACATCTTTTTATATGCTTAGTGCCCATTTTTATATCATTTTTAATGATTTGTATCATTTTTGATACAAAATGATACAAAATGATTTATATAACTTTTTAATGAATTGTCTATTCATGTTTTTTGCCCATTTTTCCTCCCTTTCCAGCCGGTTTTTTAGAGTTCTTCATATACTAGTGATATTAGGCCTTTGTTTGTGATATACGTTGCAAATATTTTCTCCCCATTTGTTCATTTTTCAACCTTTATAATTTTTTTGCCATCCAATTAACATTTTTTTATGTATTCAAGTTTATTAGTATTTTATTGTATTGCACCTGGATTTTGAGGATGAGTTAGAAAACCTTGCTTACCCCCAGGTCATAGAGAAATTCACCCATGTTTTCTTCTAGTACTCGGTTACCTTTTTCTTTTTCAAAGATTTTATTTTTTCCTTTTTCTCCCCAAAGCCCCCCGGTATATAGTTGTATATTTTTAGTTGTGGGTCCTTCTAGTTGTGGCATGTGGGACGCTGCCTCAGCATGGCTTGATGAGCGGTGGCATGTCCGCGCCCAGGATCCGAAGCAGCGAAACCCTGGGCCACCGAAGCAGAGCGCGCGAACTTAACCACTCGGCCACGGGGCCGGCCCCTGGTTTCCTTTTTCTGCACTTAGATCTCTGAGTCTTTTGGAGTTTATTCTTGCGTATGATGTGAAGTATGGATCTAATTTATCTTTTTCCAAGTGGCTAACCAGCTGTCCCTACACCACTTATTAAAAATTCTATCTTTGCCCCAGTGATTTGAGATGTCGCCTTTATCACATACAAGTTTCTCTGTGTACTTAGTCTGTTTCTATTTGAAGACATTCCATTCTGTTTGTCTGTTTGTCTATTCTGCTAAAACTCTGTCTTGTTTTAATTATAGAGGCGTTAGCGTATGTTTTAATATCTGGTAGGGCTTGTGGTGTCTCATAGTTTTCCTTTTCTAGTGTTTTCTTGGCAATCCTTACATGTTTGTCCTTCCATATGAACTTTGATATCAACTTGTCTAGCTCCATAAAAAAGCTGGTGGGTATTTTTATTGGGATTATGTTAAATTTATAAATTAATTTAGGGAGAACTGTCATCTTCTTGATGTTGAGTCATTCTATCCAAGGACAAGAAATGTCTTCCCAGGGGCTGGCCGTGTGGCTTAGTGGTTAAGTTTGGCACACTCTGCTTTGGCAGCTCCGGTTCAGTTCCTGGCATGGACGTACACCACTTGGCGGTGGCCAAGCTGTGGCAGCAGCCCACGTACAAAATAGAGGAAGATTGGCACAGATGTTAGCTCAGGGCGAATCTTCCTCAGCAAAAAAAAAAAAAAAAAAAAAAAGTCTTCCTGTTTGTTCAAGTCTATATTGTATCTTTCTGAAGTGCTGCAATGTATTCTCTTACGATTTTTTTTCTCTTTGTCACCTTATTTTATATATTTGTGTTTTCTCCCTTATTTTTCTTGAGTAAATTAGCTAGTGGTTGCAAAAAAACCAAAAAATACCTAGGAATTTGACTTATTAATTGGGCCTATTGTTTTTTTATTCTGTACCTTATTATTTCCTGCTTTTATCTTAAAAATTTTTTTCCTTATGCTTTCTTTTGGTTTACTTTACTGTTTTCTTTCTAGCTTTTGAGTTGACAGTTTGGTTAATTTATTTTTGATCTTTGATTTTTGAGAAGGGCTGTGCATTTTTCTCTGTTCATAGAAAACACTATGTAGTGTTTTCATTATCATTATTTTTTAGAAATTTTGTAATTTCAGTGTACTCTCTCATCCAAGAGTTAATAGGTGGTTTTAAATTTCCAGATGGGAGGGCCTGTTTTTATTTTGATTTTGTTAATAATTTTGAGCTTTGCTATATGGCAATCAGAGGGCATCTGTAATATTTCTGCTTTGTATAACTGACTTTTTTCTGACAGAGAGCTGTCTGATCAATTTCTGTGAATGTCGCGTGTGCTGGAGGTGTGTAGGTGTGTTCTCTATTACCTGCGTGTAAAGTTTGATATATATCCGTACATGTACTTGTTATTTAGGTCGTTTATGTCCTTATTTATTTTCAGTTCACTTGCTCTGTCTTGCACTGCGTTGGGTGTGTTAAATTCTGTTATTGTATTTCTCTCTGTTTCCCTGCATTGCCTGTGGTCTTTTACTTTATAAACGTGGTTGCTGTTATTTGGTGAGATATCCATAACTGCTATTTGTTCACTGTGAATTGTGGCTTTGACATTGAAAGTGTCCTTCCTTATTTTCCATTTCAGGACCTCTGTCCCTGTTCTCTAGTTTTTTCCACTCACCTGATACATATCCTCCCCACCCCTGTGGTTTTCACCTCTGCGAGTCACTTTGTTGTCTCTTACGTAGCACAGTTGGGTCTTGCTTTGTGAGTTAGTTTAAAAATCCTTTCCTTTTTAAATAAGTGAGTCACGCCCATTCATATTTATTGATGTGATTGATAGGATTAGTATTAACTCTCCTGTTATTTTGTCATTATGTGTATTATGTTTCATTTGTTGTGTTTCTTCCCTCTGTGATCATTGCTTCTTAAAAAAGTTTTACAGGGGCTGGCCCGGTGGCACAGCGGTTAAGTTCACATGTTCTGCTTCTTGGCGGCCCGGGATTCGCCAGTTTGGCTCCTGGGTGCGGGCTTGGCATCGCTTATCAAGCCATGCTGTGGTAGGCGTCCCACATATAAAGTAGAGGAAGATGGGCACTGATGTTTGCTCAGGGCCAGTCTTCCTCAGCAAAAGGAGGAGGATTGGTGGCAGATATTAGCTCAGGGCTAATCTTCCTCAAAAAAAAAAAAAAAAGTTTAATGTATTTAGGAAGGTTTGTGTTTTTGTTCTACTGATTATCTTTGGGCTTACCCCTTTTTGAAATGCCCTTAGTCCCTTATTTCCTTATAGAACCTTTTAATCGTAAGTCTCACCTATCGGCTACACGACAATCAGTGAGTTTCCTTGCCTCTTTCTCTTCTCCACCTATATTTTCCGTTGCATTTTTTGACTTGTCAGAACAGTTCATCAGCATTCATCTCTTGGTTGATCAAGCTTGCCCCGTAGGAGATTCTTCAAGAAGGGGTATGGGGGCAGGATTTCCTGAGTTCTTCTATGTTCATAACTGTTTTTCCGTAGCCCTGACCCCTGGAGGTCAGCCTGGTGGGAAATAAAACCATGGTTCACGTTTTCCTACCTTGAATTTTGAAAATATGGCTTTATCGTTGTTTGCTTCATATGTTGTTTTTGAGAAGTCTGATGCCAGTGTAATTCTTTGGACCTCGCAAGGTATTTCGTCTCTTTGCTTGGGGGCCTGGAGGTTTTTTCTTCATCTTTGGAGTCTAACAGTTTTATTAGGATATATTAGGTTATATCTCAGAGTTGAGTGTTTCAGGTCAGTTCCGCCAGGTACCCGGTAGATCCTTTTAATATGTACATTCAATCTTTTATTTCTGTGAAGTTTTCTTGGATAAATGTTAGTTCTCTTCCATTGTTTTGTTTTTCTTCCTGAGGGACTCACATTTCTTTGGTCTGAGAAAGTTCCATTCTGGCCACTTTCTGCTTTGCATTTCTTCCCACTGTTTGTCAGTTATTTTTAATTTTTGAATTTCTGATTCAAGGTGTTTTGTCCCATCCCAAAAATTTGCTTGAGAAAATTTAATTCAGTTCCAGTGTTCTTCTGTTTCATGGTTGTGTTTTGGGCGAGAGGTTTTATTAGCTGAGGTGTTTTCAACTCTTATTTTTTTGTTTTCCTGTAGTATCTTCGGATGGACCTATTTAGTTTTCATCTATTCATTTTGTAGATTTGGGGTTATTTACAAGATTCGTAATTCAATTGCACCCACTTCTGTTATCAGGTAGACACTTTTCCATCTTCATCTCCGTATAAGTTTTAATATCATGTGCACATTAAATATATTAAGTTGATTTGAAGTTTGGGTGTTCTCTGTATTCTAGTTATGTTGAAGATGTATTTTTGTGTGTGTAGCTTTTGTCGTTGTTTGTGTTGTTCCGTATTGTTTGTGGATGATATGTGGGGAGAGTTGGATAAAAGCAGCTGCCATTATCTTCAGCTACCTGTAAGTCGAACGTATTTTTTAAGTCATTCTGCCTGTTGGATGGAGAATGGCTTGTAGGTGAGTGAAAATAGGATTAGAGGAAACCAGAGGTTCAGGGGAGGATACGAGTGATGTGTGCCCTGGGGTAGAAGTGGTGAGAAGGGGTTGGATTTGGGATTATGTTGAAGATGGAGCTGACACGATTTGCTAAAGGATTGGACGTGTGGATGAGGAAATGAGGAGTCAAGGATGCCTCAAAGGGGTCAAGCAGATGCTCTCCAGCAGTGTCGCTTGAAGGGGAGCGGCTGGAGTCTGAGCCACGCTCCTCAGTGCTGCTGTCTGTCTCAAGGTTTCAAGCCCGATGAAGGGAGACGAGGGGATGCTTGTGAAGGTGACAGTGGGGGACCTTTTGTCATGAAGGTAAGCTGCTCTAAAGGCCAGGAGCTGGTGGGGAGATCTTGTGGGGGGTGGGGTGGGTGAGGAGGGACCCCAGTTTTCAGAAAGTTGCCTGACAGGGTAATACTGACACTGCCTTGACTTGGCCCTATTGGAAATGCCATGTTTCTTCCTCAGAACCCCTTTAACAACCGCTGGTATCAGATAGGCGTCGTCTCATGGGGTGAAGGCTGCGACCGAAATGGAAAATATGGCTTCTACACACATGTGTTCCGCCTGAAGAAGTGGATACAGAAGGTCGTTGGTCGGTCTGGAGGTTAGGGGGCCAGCCCCATCCTAGGCTCCTCACTGCAAAATCCCAGACACCAATCCAAAGCATTATTTTTGTGGTTTGTTCTTGAAACTATAGTTCTCAATAAAAGTGACTGTCGATGAGCCTCGATGCTCGCACTGCTGTTCACGGGCAGCTCAGGGAGAGCCAGCGCCACTGCTGGGTAAACAGGGCTGAAGAACCCCCACCCCCCAGAAGAAGGCCGGGGAGGGGGCGGACGGCATCCTGAATTTATGAGCATTTGAGGTGTGCCCAACTTGGGGCTTTAATGGATTATCTCGTTTAATCCTCACGAGATGTGGGTGAGTAAACTGAGACTTGAGAAGGAGCTCGTCCAAGGTCACACAACTAAGGGTCAAAGTCAGACTTGAAACAGAAGCCCCTGAGGCCTGTGCTTTTAGTCGCTCTGCTGGAGGGGCGGTGAAGAGCTCGTCCTGGGACCAGAGAAGAGGCAGGAGGAGGGTAGGGGGAGGAGGGGTGAGTAGATGCGTCTTTCTCTCTGCTTCAGATTTCCCTAAGTCCCTACACCCTTCCTCATGGCATTAAAATGTCAGATTTATGACCCCAAAAGGCTCCGTATTGTAAACATCCTGAGTTGTATGTGGGGTATGGTGGTTGGCAGTATGGGCCCGGGCGTCAGACTGCCTGGGTCCACATTCCGGCTCCCACCTTAAAAGGGATAACCATGGTGAAGTCACCCAACCTCCGTGGGCCTCAGTTTCCTCACATGTAAGATGTATATAATGACACTATTTACCTAATAAGGTTTTGCGGATTACATTAGGTAATTTGCAGAGTGTGCTTAGCACAGTGCCTAGTCCCTGCTGAGCTCTCCAGCCCCTGCTGCTCTCTTCTCACTGCCTGGCGTGCCGGAAGTCCTTCTGCCACTGGCCACTTCCCTCCTCTGGTTCCTGCGAACAGCACATCGGGGGGTTGTTGCTTCCTGGAATTTCAACTCACACAGCAGTTATCAGACTTGAACAATTTGTTTTCCTAAGAAATGGGACCTACACGGTGTGTAAGTGAATTCATAAAGGGTTTGGACAAATGTACAAGTCATGAGAATCACGGAACTTTCAAGATGCCCTTTCACAGCACATTCTTCAAGGTTCCCATGGGCAGAGGTCACTGGTCTGGGACGGCTGACACATGCCCTTCCACGTGGCTCCACGTTTCCAGCTGCGCCAGGGCATACTGCTATTCCTGTGGGGGCTATTTATGACTCGGGGGTCTAAGCACTGTGGCCTACAACAGGTATGACCGTGAGTGTTAACTTGTGTGAAATGCTCATGGCCTGAGAACGCTCCGGAGGACGGTGTGGAAAAGCCTTGTCCCTGAGCTCAGAGGGGAAGTGTGGCGACTAAATGTCTGCCTTGAGCATAGGACAGGGGACTGGAGCGTGGATGCCATGTGGCCACCATTCTTGGCCTGGAATCTTCAACCAAGACCTTGGAGCTTCCTGGTTTAAAGCGGGAAGAGAGAAGGGAGGTCTCTTCACCCCCCTCCCCTCCCGTTTTTCCCTTCCCATTTTTCAGTACATCAGGGAACAGAATGAGGACTGAGTGCCTTGCCCTCATTCTTTGGCTGTGGTTGACCGGGAAGCAGGGTGAAAACTGGGAATTCAGTGAGCTTGCAGGATCTTGGCAGTCCAGAGCTTTAACCAGAGCACAGGGGGAAGGATTAAGAATTAGTTGGAATAGCCCCAGTGTGCTTTTTAAACAAGGGCACACATTCTCACGAGGCCGCTTCGCTCCGACACAGCTGCCAGCGCTGTAAGCTCTGGGCACTCTGGTTTTTCAAATCAGCTGTGCTCATTGCAGACCAAGCGTGGCCATGCGCTAAGTGTGTTCTTCTGTAGCCATGAGCTCCTCCATTGTCCCTTCAGTGGACGTCCTCTCCCACGTCCCCATGAGGAGGAGGGTGAGTCTAATTTCAGGCAGGGGAGGGCCACCTGAAGATCGTGACTGGGATCAACTGTCCGTCAAGCTTTCATTTCTTAAACACCAGTTGAGTAAAAGGTAGTCTAGAAAGTTCCTTTGAACTTAATGATTCTCCAAAAGTCTTCCAGCTAAATCCAGACCCTCTTAGTACTGAAGAGGTTTCTGACTGTGCAAGGAGGCCCTGTGGAATCTATTCCAGAGGTGGATCCTCAGTTTACTTTCTGGTCCTCACTCAGGCTGAATGTGCAGTAACTGTTAGTCTGGACTAAGAGACCCCAAAACGAGGCAGGAAGCTCCTAAGCCTTCCCATCCTCCTTGAGTCAACTGACCCGAGTCCAGTCCAGTGTGAGGACATGGTAGCCCAGCCCAGCTTGGCACAATCTCGTGCATTTGGGCAGCAAAGCAGTAGGAAGCCTATGAGCTCCTTGGAACCATGGCCGCGACGGGAGGGACGACAGGACCAAAACCTCTGAACAGGGAAGTCTGAGGTCCCTTTGCTCCCCTAGGAGCCGCACGAGGGAAGCAGGAGAGGTGGGGTCCTCTTGTTCCAAAGGCAAAGAAGACGGCGCCAGGCCTGGGAGCCAAGGCAAGGCGGCGCGCTTTAAGTAGCACTCATCCACCTTCCCCAACGGCTCAGCACCCACCGGGCCCAAGAGGAGGGGACAGGACAAGCCGCCCACACTCCCAGATACGGAGCATCCTGGGAGACAGCCATAGTTAATGCAAACTTTATTTATAAAAGACTCTTAAATTAGTTGTATCATGCCATGCATTCATACAGAATACAGTGACCCTTCAGGGCTACAGGGAGAAGAGCTCACAAACTCAAACTATTCAAGAGTTTCTAATAGTTAAAAGCTAGGAAAGATTAGGACAACTTTACAAATGAGCAGTTAAAAATAAAACAGAAGAGAAAGGATGTGGAAACTAGTCTGAGCTGAGAGGAGGGCAGCTGTCTCCAGGTCTGTACACTACACTAACCCACGGACAGTGTTCTAGAGGCGGGGCGCAGACGAGAAGCGGAGTATGTACAAACATTTGTGCCACAGCCACTCCTCCCCGGCCCACGGCAGGAGACACACGACCAGGCTGTGTGCACTAGGCCCGCCCGGGCCCCTGGTAACTAGGAGGACTTCTAGTTTAGTCCACTAACGCTGCAGGGAGCCGGGGGAGGGGCGGCTTCATTTGCGACTGCTCTTTATTCTCTCCAGTCTCTTTTTCAAGTCGTCGATGTTCGCCGTGGAGGAGGACGCGGTCGCGGCTCCTGACGGGTGGGGCTGGCTGGAGTCCAGGTCTGCGTGCTGGTGCTGTTCCCGGGACTCCCGGAGCTGAGAGAGTTTGCTGTGCAGCATGTCTGTGGACGAGGCGACAGCAGGAACGGCTGGTTTGGAGAGCAAAGAGGTCAAGGGAGGTCGGTCGTCTTGCTGTCGAGAGAAGAAGAGACACTATCTGAGCAGGTCAAGATGCAGCTGTGCAACAACACACACCAGGCCTGGGCCACTTCTCTGGGCCAGCCTGTCCCTGAGTGGCTTGTCGCTGCCCTCCCTGAGCCACACAGAAGAAAGGAGCAGTACCTTTGTGTTGTCCAGACCACATCGCTGTCGGAGGATTTTTAGCCTTTCCAGGTAGACAGAGGGTCCCACCTCTTCTCCATTTGTGTTGCCTATGGAGGACATTGTGCTGGCGGGCGCGGGCACGCAAGTGACCTCCATCTGGGGGGAGATGCCTAGGGAGGAAATGTGGAAAGAACATTCAGATACACACCCAGCCCGCTTCTTGACTGTCCTGGCTCATCTGTCACCAAAGAGGACAATCTGGGGCTTGAACACTGCCTCTGTACTTGAAGACTAAAAAATGTGCAAGAATCCACCGGAGGTGGTGATAAAGGGTGCTCTGCAATCACACGAGGTCAGCTTAGCGAGAACTTCCCAAAGGGATAGAGCAGAGCAGAATGTACACTGGCCATCCACCCACGTCCCGGCGTATCGGGGGCTGCATTCTTGTGACTCCACGGCTGATCTGGCAATCCAAGAAGCCGCAGGTCCTCCTAGGTATACAGGAAGTGCCCAACTGAAAAACCTAAGGACTTTACCTGTGTGCAAGCATCAGACCAGGCTGGGGCAGGTGACACATAGGGGAAAGCTCTCATTCAAACCCGGGAGGACAGCAAGGAGCTCAAGGCTATGGTGTATTCAAGAGGAAGGGGGGGAAACTGAGGCACCCAACAAATGCCCACAGGAGGACCGGAACTGGAGCATGTGTAACCCCCAGAACTGAGAGGGGACAACAAAAACCAAACCGAAAAAATCCACCACAGTTCCTAATTTCCGCGAAGGAACCATTGCAAAATGCAGACATTTAAAATACCTAATTTGCTATCAATGAAAATGCATTACATAAGCCAAAAAGAGAAGGTACTGGGAAGAAAGACTCCCTTATGATAAAAAAGAAAAGTAAAACAGGCTACTCGGGGGCAAAAGGAATCCCTTAAGTAAAGATGAGGAGAACATGAGAGGGTGAGGAGTGAACGGAGAATGACCCCCAAGCCAGCACCGAGGGCTCTGAGTACTCTAGGGCACGGGGGCGTCACTGAGCAGTGGGGCCACATGCTTACGTTGCAAACGTGCTGCTTAGACCAAAAGGGTCAAGCAAATGTTGGCCAGCACCAGAGAGGACTTGGGAAATGAGAAAAGGAGGCACTGCCCTGATCAGCCAAAGCGTGCGTGTCCGTACGCGGCAGGCCGTTAGATGTTCTGCTCACTACGCGCCAAGAAAAAGACTCTTAGGCTCTTGGCAAGGCGTAGTTTAAGGTGTTAAAAACAAGTTTGAAAAAATGACTTCAGAGAACACACGTGAACTGAAGCTTCAGCCTAAGAAGATACGTGAGACGAAACATGACCGGCATCTGAAAAGCACGAAGGAGCACGGTTTTACAGGCAGACAAATTCTAGAACGTAGGAGTAGCCGAGCTTCACTGAGCTCGGAAAGGACTGAAGGCAGGACAAACGCGAGCGCTGCCTGGCAGGGGAGAGGAACGGCTGCCGCTGGCTCTTCTTTTTTAGTTTAAGGCTCTTGATGGCTATTTCCTGTCACAGCCACCTCCTAAGTCGTCCTTTCGTTTCTGAGCCTGTGAGCAGAAATTCTCAGATATTGGCTTTTTCACTGTGGGGACAGTAATAGTTCAGTTTACCCTTAGACAAGCAGTCATTCACATCATTCAACAAATACCTACTGAGGGCCTACTATGTGCCAGGCAAAAAACAGACAGAAGTCTTTACTCTTCTGGATTTGAAATCCTAGCAGAGACAGGCAAACAGCAAACAATTAACCTAATAATAAATACTACATTATATGGTATGGTAGAGGTGGTCAAGTGCCATGGCGGGTGAGGGGCAGGCTGCAAGTTTTAAATAAGGTCTCACTGAGACAGTGGTGTTTGAACCAACAGCCTTAAGGAGGAAAGGGAGCACGTCCCAAGGCTGTCTTGGAAGGGTAATCTACAGGTAAGAACCAGCCAGTGCAAAGGCCCTAAGACGGCACATGCCTGACACCTTCCAGGAACCGCAAGGGGGCTGGGAAGCTGGAGTGGAATGGGAGTCAGGGGGAGCAGCAGGAGAGGAGGTTCTAGAGGTGTCGGGGGCTACATAATGTAGGCCCTCACAGACCTGTGTAAGGCTGTTGGGCTTGCTGAGTGAAAGGAAGAGCCTTTGGAAATGTTCGAGAAGCGCTGTTTAGATGCTCTATGTGGAAATGAACATAGGGAGGCGAGAGTGGAAGTGGAGACCAGATGGGAGGATGTGCTATACTCCAGGGGAGAGATGATGATATTCAGCCCAGGGCAGCAGCAGTGAAGGTGACGAGAAGTGTAGGTGGCTTCTGCATAGTTTGCAGGTAGAGCCAAAAGGACTTCCTGACAGAAAGGAGCAGAACACTCAAAAGCTTTGGGTTGGAGCAAATTAGCAGGTCGAAGCTGCCATCAACCGAGATGGAGAAGAATGCAAATGGAGCAGGTTTTGGGTGAGTATCAGAAGCTTAGCTTTTTTTTTTTTTTTTAAAGATTTTATTTTTTTTCCTTTTTCTCCCCAAAGCCCCCTGGTACATAGTTCTATATTCTTCGCTGTGGGTCCTTCTAGTTGTGGCATGTGGGATGCTGCCTCAGCGTGGTTTGATGAGCAGAGCCATGTCCGTGCCCAGGATTCGAACCAACGAAACACTGGGCCGCCTGCAGTGGAGCGTGCAAACTTAACCACTCGGCCACAGGGCCAGCCCCAGAAGCTTAGCTTTGACACGTTGAGTTTATGATGTCTAATGGAAACCCAAGCAGAGATGTCATGCAGGATGTATCAGTGGAGATCAGGAAGAAGGTCTGAGCTGGACATCAAAGTTGGGTCTTGCTGGCATATAAATGGTATTGAAAGTGATGAGGGTAGATGGACTAGTTAAGGGACTGAGAGTAAGAAAGAAGAGACAGTTATGGACTGGACCCTGGGGGATGCCAACATTTACGAGCTCAGGGAGAAGAGGAATCAGAGGCCAAGGAGGAAGAGCCAGCGAGGCAGGAGGAAGCCAAGAGAGCACGGAGAACCGGAAGCCCAGGGGAGAAACTGTTTCAAGGGCAGGGAACATTGCCATTGTCAAACGCCGCTGATGGGTCAAGGCCGGTGACTGAGGATTGACCAGTGTCCACAGCAACATGAACATCACTGGTCACCATTACGTACTGAGGGGCATGGATATAAATTTTAACCAATAAAACCTCCCTTCCTGAGCTGGGAGCTATTTTGAGCTTATTCCCGGAGCAACTAGAGGAAACCATACCTGCTGAAGTGGGAATACGGCCTTTGCCCTCCCTCTCCATCTCGATCACCCGAAGGCCTCTCTCAACATAGCTCTGGAAGAACTGAGAGGAATTCTTCAGAAATGGTTCAATGTCGGCATCTGAGTATTTCTTCTTATATTCATATAACTCTGCTAGGCCCTGGTTCACAAGAAGAAGGAAGAGGGGGACATGAATGTTCGTGACCCTTTTCCAGAAAGCAGACCCCCATTTGGCCCAGCCCTTTCCCTCTCACCTCTTTAGTATTCTCTTTAGAGCCAATCTTCTTGAAAATCTCAGCTAAGAAATCATTCACTTTGGCCTTTGATGATTTCTCATCCTGAAAAGTTGAAAGACAAAAGGAAGGATTGGTTGGTTAGATTTGAGTTATTAATTAAGAACAATGGTTGGATAAGAACTGAAAGTATCTCAAAATCCAGGCCTTCCCGGTCTGATCCTGCACAGAACAGAAGCACCGACACTGCGGGGTCTGCAGCAGGAACACTAACATTCTGGGTTAGCAGTGTCTCCAAAGCTCAGGATTTCAACTAGACTTGATGAGGAAGGATCTGGCCCTTTCCTCCCTAATTAGACAGAGCTCACATTATCTGGCGGCCAATGCCGTGGGCGCAGACACAGAAACCTTTCTTAGGGACCAAGAAGCACACAGTTATAAATAGTTTACATTTGAAAATTTCAAGGTGGCAATGGATACAGTACCACAGCAGGAGAGTGAGGGGACCAATCCCTGGGCCTTCACCTCAGGCCCTCAGAAAGACAGGCTCCACTGGCCTTCGACAAGATCACTTCCAGACATCCTCACTCCCCTCAGTCTTTCAAATCAGGACACTCACTATTCGAGACGCTCCCTTTTCTGTTTCCTTCTCAGACTTGCTCCCGGTCTGGTCCATACTGTGCTTCATCATCCGGCAGAGGTGGGCCTCCAGCTCTGACTCATTCTTGTTGTCAATCATGGTTAGGTGGTCTAGGATCTGAGGGAGACACACGCACATTCAAATGGGAGCACTGCCACTTCCGTAAAGTCCTCTCACGCTTCCTCAGGGACTGGCTGCTGTTCTCACTCACCTTGGGCCCTTTCAATTTGCATAAAGTGTGTAGCAGCGTCTTTAGGGTCCTTACGGGAAATTCACTTTTGCATTGCTTCAGTTTCTCTTTGGGAAAGACCTTCATGAAAATGTGTATATCCAGAAGAATTCGGTCCAGATTAATGCTGTTGATGGTATCAGGCAATAGTCGAACCATTCTCCAGAGACACTATTGAAAAAAGAAACAAAAGTTAGGAGTGATTGAGGATGAGGAAAATTTCTGCCACCTTTCGTCTTTCCTACACTCTGGGATTACTTCTAAACGATGGTCAGGGATACAGGTGTGGCACGTCACATCTTCCAAGTTCAACTGCCGAAACACGAATAATTTTACTCACTTCAACCACGTCACTGGCTAAAGTGTGACAAGTCACCAATCTATTCACCTTCACACCTCTTTCCCACTCCCTAGAGATAGAGGCCTTAAATGATGAGAAAATGTGGAGATTCGGTCATGGGTTTGCTTTGTACCTGAGAGTAGAGTAGTTAATATGGCTTAACCAAATCTAACCAAGGACATAAAATATTTTATACCATTACAGTTTAATAACAGTTTTATAATGTTATAGAGATGTTGATCTGGAGTCTTCCATCAAAGAGATCAAAATATTATAGGGTTATATATATCTTTTTTCCAAAAAGAAATGAAATTTCTCTCATCAAACTTCTTGACTTTTGATTCTAGAAAAACTGGTGAGATATTTACAAAGAAGCCCTTCCTTTTCACTGTTTGAGGCCAGGAATTGTTTAGATCTGAGCTTTTATAATTGGGGGAAGGGAAAATCAGAGACCAGCTATATTTTTCAGGTATGTTTTGGATGATTTGATCCTATGTCTTAGCTCCAACTCCTCTTTCCACACTTTAACAAAGTATTGCATCTTTGAAAGAAAAGAGATCAAATTATTTCAACTTCACCTTCATAACAAGCTCTGAGAATTTGGGAGAACTGGCTGTTGCTAGCAGGCTGTCTTGGAGCAAAACAAGCAGGGCACTGGGAAAAAACAAAAACCCAACACAACAGCATTAATAAGTTTCAAACCTGCATTCCAATTAAAATCAGTAATTGAAAGGCCAAGTATAAATATTTTCCATCCAGCTAATGAACTGAGAGCTCATGGATCAGGGACTGTCTCTGATTACTTGCAATTCAGTTATTAAGAAAATAAACATCAACCATTAAGCTTTGTAAATTACTACTTGGTAAATGGTAAAGCTCGCCACCCTATTTTTCACTGTCACTGGTAGCTGAGAAAGAAAGAAATGTACCTGAAATGTCAATGACAGAGGAGGCAGCTAACAAACTTGACAGTTCTATTCTAGAAAACTCATGACATTGGCTGGCTTGCTGATGCTGTTACTAGTTTTAGCTGCTGTCTCAGGTTTGAATACCTTCGTTCATGAGAAAGAGAAGAGTAATCAATCAACTTACAGGCAAACCTAAAGTGACAACTGATCTAGTGACTTCTGGTTTCTATGGGTAGAACAAAAGAGACTGTTCCAGGCTCTAATGCTGAGAGTATGGATGTACCTCAGGATGTTGGTCTGGTCTGACTTCTCCAGAACCTTCACCACCAAGAGGTTCACAGAGCGGATCACCTGTTGTCCTTCCTCCAGGTCTTCGATTCGAGAGTCCAGCATTAAGGTGATGAGGCCATGCATCAGGTCTTTCAGCACACCGGTGGAGGCCTCCCGGGCTAGGCTCTCTATCTGAAACAGCTATGCAGGCATAACCGAGTTAGGGAGGGAGGAAACTCAGTATACAGAGCAAGGAAGATGAACACGGGTGGCATATTCTAGTAAACAATTATATTGTTGGTTTTTTTTTTTAAAGATTGGTACCTGAGTTACCATCTGATGCTAATCTTAGTTTTGTTTTGTTTTTTACCCCTTCTTCTCCCCAAAGCCCCCCAGTACATAGTTGTATATTCTAGTTGTAGGCCCTTCTGGTTCTGCTATGTGGGAGCTGCCTCAGCATGGCCTGATGAGTGGTAGCATGTCCACGCTGAGGATCCGAACCGGTGAAACCCTAAGTGGAGCGTGCGAACTGAACCACTTGGCCATGGGGGCCGGCCCCTATACTGTATTTTTAAAAATTCAGAGTATTAGGAAAAAATAAAAATCACCACTCCCCCAAACCTCCAGTAACAGCCAAAATTAATTGGTATGCTTCCTTCCTGTTATAAAAGTATTTTGAATGTGAACAGTTATCTGTGAAAAGCCAGCCAGGGCCCACATGCCTGATGAAGAAACTGGCAGGAAGCAGAAGTCTAGGGAGTATGTAAGCATTCTACTTTGTATGCTAACGACAAGGTAAGCTGGAGTGTCCCACAGCCAATGGCAGTAATCAACAGCCTGCATGGGAGGGACACAGGAGTCAGTGGAGCATCCACACAGATTCAGGATTTAGAACCCGGGCAAGAAGAGAGACTGAAGGGAAGCTCATGAACGTGGAGGTGCCCTTACCGAAATCATGTTGCCAATGATACAGCTATACAACTTGATGATCTCATCCTTCTCCAATTTCTCATCCGCCATGTGTGTGTTGTAGATGAGTCTTAGCTGCATGAATGTGGCTATCAGAAACTGATCAATATGGCCAGACATGGCTTCAGCTTTGTCTTCCTGTCTCAAGACCTCATCGATCTGATAACAAAAATCCAAGATGTATTTTCCAAGCTTCATACTTCTAAGTAGCAGGAAGACACTACAAGGGACGTCTCTGTAATATTTATTAGCAAAGCACTTCCAATATCTTACCTTGAAAAAAGCCCAGTTGCTTTACATATAAACAACTAGTCCTTAGGGATTCAATCATTCAACAAATATTTTCTGAGCAAGATAGTGTTAGGAGAATTAGTCACAGATCCTATTCTTAGAGGCTCACTGTCTAGTTCAGAGAATAATAATCCTTATGTTCAAATGTCTAATTTATTAAAAAGAGTGTTTTTAGACCCATTATCTCATTTGATCATTCCAAAAGCTCTGGGAGGTAGATAGGGCTGAGAGTATGATCTCCATTTTCCAGACGAGAAAACTGAGGCTCAGAAAGACCAGGTTTCCCACATCTTGATCCAGTGTTCTTTTGGTTCAGTACACTGGTTGTCCCCAATGGTAAAATGTTACTATGGGAAAAACATGTATTTCTTATTCATTACTGTAAAAAAGATCTTTTCATGATTACATAAATAACATCCTGAGACAATCGTGTCAATCTTCAGTGACCATCCTTTCATGCAGGGCTGCCATACTACACAACTCCAGGGGTCACCATTCATACAGACTACAACGTGAATGGTGCCCCTGGTGTTGAGGAAGCCAGTGGTCCTACGTTCATCTCTGTCTTTATGCATGTATACCCCATAAGCACATACAATTTTATATACATGGGACGGTTTAACAATGCTGTTTCAACGTGGACACCATAAAAAAAAAAAAACTTTTTTTGCTGGGGGAGGCTTACTCCCCTTTTTCCAAGGCAATTAACATTAACAACCTGGTAGATATTCTTTCACGTTCACAGAATCATCTACAATCACACAAGCAAACATACACAGCCTCAAGGGTTAGGGCACTGTTTATTCTACAAGAGGATTCCAGTATATACACTTCTTTGCATCTAGCTTTTCTAACTCAACAGAAAATTATGAAAAGCCCTAAAGTCAACAAGAATAGTTCTATTTTTAAAGACTGCAAAATAGTCCACATATGCACATACCAAAATTTACTCAATCATCCCCTTACTGATAAACTTTCAATGTGTTTCCAGTTTGGTTATTTTGTCCACAATAAATAATGTTACAATAGACATCTTTGTGTGTGTGTGTGTGTGTATATATATATATTAGGATATATATATAGAAAAAAATATATCTCCCCTAATGTACTTGTTTTCTAAAAGAGTCCCAAGAGTATAATTTTTTAGTCTGAAGGATAAAGCATTTCTAATTACAGTATAATAGATATACTGCTTTCATTAAAAGGCACTAACAATTCACATTTCTGTTTAAAGTATGAGAGTACTGTTTTTCCAGCATCTCTATCAACTGTTTTGTTGTTATTCTTACTTTGCACCACTCTGAAGGTTTAAAAGTGGTATCCC
Source organism: Equus quagga (assembly GCF_021613505.1). Classification (NCBI taxonomy): domain Eukaryota; kingdom Metazoa; phylum Chordata; class Mammalia; order Perissodactyla; family Equidae; genus Equus; species Equus quagga. The sequence goes on from NC_060283.1 coordinate 26,980,938, forward strand.
ATTGTTACTTTAATCTGCATTTCTGTGGTGGGGGAGGGGTCAGACATCTTTTCACGTGCTCACTGGCCACTGGATGTCTTCTGTGATTTGCCTATTCATATCTTCTGGTCATTTTTGTTTTTCCATTGGTTTCTCTTCTTCTCAAGAGCTAACAAAAGTTCTGTTTACTGTGGCTATTAATCCTTTATCAGTCATATAGATTGCAAATGATCACTTATTTATTGACAGTGTATGGTAAATTTCTCCAGCTTAAAATCTTAAAATTGTATATGATCAAATCTGTCTTTTCTTTTCAGATTCCGGGTTTCCTTCCTTATATTTTAATGGTCTCCCCCAAATTCCTTGGTTATTTAGCAAAATTGGGGGGAGGGGCCGGCCCCATGGCCAGTAGTTGAGCTCGCACGCTTTGCTTCGGCGGCCTGGGGTTTTGCTGGTTGGGATCCTGGGCGGGATATGACACTGCTCATCAGGCCATGCTGAGGCGGCATCCCACATAGCACAACCAGAAGGACCGGCAACTAGAATATACAACTATGTACTGGGGGGAGGGGAGGGGCTCTGGGGATAAGAAAAGGAAAAAAAAGATTCGCAACAGATGTTAGCTCAGGTGCCAATCTTTAAAAAAAAAAAAGTTAGGGGGAATTAGTTGTTTCAAGTTTCCATTTACAAGTGTGTTTCATACTTTCCAAGTAGCCAACATTTTCTAACAACTTTGTTGGGTTATCTGCAAAGAATTTGGTCAGTACATCTTTTACTTTTTGCATTTGTTAAGGTTTTCTTTGTGGACAAATATATGATGTATTTTTTGAAAATGAAGATATAAAAATATAAATTATCTTTTCAGAGACTATAAAATTCTCTCTGTATCTATACATATTCATTAAATCTGGTTTATTGTCTACTAATATTCTTTTTTCCTTCTTCTTTTTCTTCTTCTCTCCAAAGCCTGCTAGTACATAGTTGTAGGTCCTTCTGGTTGTGCTATGTGGGACGCCACCCCAGCATTGCCCAGTGAGCGGCGCCAGGCCGTGCCCAGGATGTGAACCGGCAAAACGCCGGGCTGCTGAAGTGGAGCACATGAACCCAACCACTCGGCCATGGGGCTGGCCCCCTAACATTCTTTTTTATTGAGGTTTAACTTTCATATGGTACAATGTACAAATCCTAGGAGTACAACTTAATGCAATTCTGTGAGTGTACACACCTGCGCCTGCCGTTGAGAACAAGCTCCATCAACGGCACCCCAAAGGGCCGTCTTCTGCCCCCAAGTCGGCATCCTTCCCCCACCAGGGGTTACTATGAGCCTTCCTGAGTTTCTTTTTTTACCACTATTCTGATCTCTAAACTGATAAAATTAATTCCCCTATATTCTTATTTTCTGTCTACTAGATCTGTGCAATTCTCTCAATCTGTAACTTGTCTTTTCACTTTATTAAAAACAAAATGTCTTCTGATGCACAGAAGTTTTTAAAATTTTTAATGCAGTAAAAGTTTTATTTTTTCCCTTATTTTTTTTTCTGTGCCTAGTTGAAAAAGAAATCCTTCTATACCTTGAAGTAAAAATGTTCTCCTGTAAGATTTCCTTCCCATATTTTGGCTTTTAATCCATCTGAAACATATTTTGGTGTAAGAAATAGCACTCTAATTGTATTGTTGTTCTCATGGAAAATAACTAATCCTAGCATCAGTTACTGATGAATGCAGTTTTACCAAGAGATTTCGACCGCCTCCTCTGCTTTAAGTTTCCTATAGATGTGAGCGTTTCTGGGCTCTCTGTTCCACCCCAGGGTCTATCTTCTTATCCCTGGGCCAATACTACCCTGTCTTAATTACAGTGGCTCTGTAATCACTGTGGATATCCAGTGATATAAGTCGTCTTCACTGTGTTATTTTTTTCAAATCATCTTTAAAAACCACCAACACTGTCTTTGCTATTAGGCCCCTTGATCTTCCATAAAAATTTTAGAATCAGATTCTTAACTACAGAAAAAATTGTTGAGATTTTGATTGGAATGGCATTGATATATGGGTTAATTTGAGGAGAACTGGCATCTTTATAATCCTGAACCTTGTGAACATAGTATATTTCTATTTATTTGGCAATTCTCTAATGTAATTCAATAAAGCTTTACAATTTTCTCTGTAAAGGTCTTACATGTACACTGCTTGGCTTATTCCTAGGTACTTAACATTTCTGTTGTGGAGGGTTTTATTTATTTATTTTTCTTCTTCTCTCTGAAGTTCCCCAGTACATAGTTGTATATTGTAGTTGTGGTCCTTCTGGTTGTGGCATGTGGGATGCTGCCTCAGCATGGCTTGATGGGTGGTGCCATGTCCGTGCCCAGGATCCAAACCGGCAAAACCGTGGGCTGCCAAAGCAGAGTGAGCGAACTCAACCACTCAGCCTTGGGGCTGGCCCCTATTTTTTATCTTTTGATTTTTTTCTTTAAGATCGGCACCTGAGCTAACATCTGTTGCCACCCTTTTTTCCCCTTCTTCTTCTTCTCCCCAAGTCCCCCAGTACATAGTTGTATATTCTAGTTGTGGGTCCTTCTGGTTGTGCTATGTGGGACGCCGCCTCAGCACAGCTTGATGAGCAGTGCCATGTCTGTGCCCAGGATCCAAACCGGTGAAACCCTGGGCCGCCGAAGCAGAGCATGTGAACTTATTAGCAACTCGGCCATGAGGCCGGCCCCTTAATTTTCTTATTATGGTAAAATATACGTAACATAAAATTTGCTATTTTAACCATATTTAAGTGTACAATCCAATGGCATTAAGTACAGTCACAATACTGTGACACCATTACCATTATTTCCAGAAATTTTTCATCATCCCAGACTCTGTACCCATTAAATAATAACTCGCTATTCCCCCTCCTCCAGCCTCTGGTAACCTCTATTCTACTTTTTGCCTCTGTGTATTTGCCTCTTAGATACCTCATATATGTGGAATCATACAATATTTGTCCCTTTGTGCCTGATGTATTTTATTTAGCATAATGTTTTCAAGGTTCATCCACGTTGTAGCATGTCTCAGAGTTTCATTCATTTTTATGATGGAATGATAATCCATTGTATGTATATATCACATTTTGTTTATCCATTCATCTGCTGAGGGACACTTGGGTTATTTCCACCTTTTGGCTGTTGTGAATAATGCTGCTATGAATACCAGTGCACAAATATCTGAGTCCCTGCTTTCTGGGAGTGGAATTGCTGGATCTTATTGCAATTCTATATCTAACTTTTTGAGGAATTGCCAAACTTTTTTTCCCACAGTGGTTGTACCATTTTATATTCCTACCAGCAATGCATGAAGGTTCCAATTTCTCTGCATCCTTGCCAACACTTATTTCCGTTTAAAAAAAATTCTAATGAGTGTGAAGCAGTATCTCATTGTAGTTTTGATCTGCATTCCCCTAACTAATGATGGTGAGCATCTTTTCATGCGCTTACTGGCCATTTGTATATCTTCTTTGGAGAAATGTCTCTTAAAGTCTTTCGCCCATTTTTGAATTGGGTTTTTTTTGTTGTTGAGTTGTAGCAGTTCTTTATGTATTCTGGATATTAATCCCTTATGGATAGATGATTTACAAATATTTTCTCTCATTCTGTGGGGTACTTTTTCACTCTCGACAGTGTCCTTTGATGCACGAAACTTTACTTTGATGAAGTTCAATTTAATTCTTTTTTCTTTTCTTGCCTGTGCTTTTTGGTGTCACATTCAAGATTTCACTGCCAAATCCAATTATCATGAAGATTTTCCCATATGTTTTCTTCTAAGAATTTTATAGTTATAGCTTTTACATTTATGTCTTTGATCCATTTTGAATTAGTCTTTATATACAGCATAAGAGTCCAACTTCATTCTTTTTTTTTGTTTTGAGGAAGACTAGCCCTGAGCTGATATCTGCCAATCCTTCTCTTTTTGCTGAGGAAGACTTGCCCTGGGCTAACATCCGTGCCCATCTTCCTCTATTTTATACATGGGACGCCTACCACAGCATGGCTTTGCCAAGCGGTGCCATGTCCGTACCTGGGATTCGAACCGGCGAACCCCAAGCCGCCAAAGTGGAACGTGTGCACTTAACCGCTGCGCCACCAGGCAGCCCCATCAACTTCATTCTTTTGCATTTGGATATCCATCTTTCCCAGCATCATTTATTGAAAAAGACTGTCCTCTATCCATTGAATGGTCTTGTCATTGAGACCACTAATGTGGTTTCTGTAGTGATCATCCTTTCCTTTGATTCATCTATTCAATTCTTTCTGCACTCCACCCTGCCCCCTGTGGTCATCTTGTCTCCCCCAGCAGTCTCATTTTGGCAGGAGAGTCCTGTTCGGGTTATTTTCTTTTACTCTTCTTTCCAGTCACTGGGTCCCTTTAGCTGTGTTAGGGTCTTCTTCTTTACCTATTCAGGATTCACTCTTGGGCCTGCTGTTTGGAAACCCTGAACAGCAGCGATCTGAGAATGGGAGACACAGCAGTTTCTGCAGTTGGAGGCTTGTGATCTTCCAGCTGGCAAGCTGTCAGTCACAGGGCAAAGCACGGAGAGCAGGCATTTCCGCTCTTCAGTCTCTGAAGGTACAAAGTCAGACTTTCTGGCCTCAGACAGTGAATCAGCCTTATTGTTCAGCTCCCTGGAGTTCCTTGGAGACCAGGGAGAAAACCAGCTCTTCTTATCAGCATTCACAGAGACCGCCATTACCCCTTCCCTTAGGAATCTACTGATCTCCACAGACGAAGAGAGCTCTCTCTCCAAGATTTCTGGTGTTTTGATCTTCCCTGGGCTCTGCACTATTGAACCTCAGGTTCTCCTTAGGCCCATACGGGGAAAAGTCTTGTACAAGACAGAGCTTGAGACTTGCTTACACATTTCAGATACTACCTCCCTGACCCAGCAGCACCTCTGCTCAGAAAAGGCAGATGAGTTCGGATTGAAGTGATAGAGAAAGGCAACAGGGACACATGCATTCAAGTCATTATTTTCCAGAATCCTCTCCATTTGTTTTCTTCCAATATCAAAACTGTTAATAGGATACTGTTTGTCAAACAGCAGCAAAAATCCCATGCTAGGATTCTGGTTCTGCCCTTCCTTTCCTGACTTTCTGTCTTCATGGGGATGTCTAACGGGCTGCTCAAACTTAACATGGCAAAGATCTAACTCTTGATTTCCAACCTCTCAAGCCTGCCCTTCCCCCAGCCTTCACCATCTCAGTACACAGCACCACCACCCACCCAGCTGTTTAAGGCAAAAATCAAGGAGTTACTTGATTCCCTTCTTCCCCTACATTTCACATCCAATCTATCAGCAAGTCCTGTGGCCTCTGCCTCTGAAAGGCACCCTGAAACCATCCCCTCTTCTTCCTCTCCACCATGACCATCCGAGTGCACGTGATATTGTTTTTCATGAGTTTTGGCCACAGCTTCCTAACAGATGTCCCAGAATCTACTCTTGCCCTGCTTCTAATCTGGTCTCTGCAGAGTGGCCACTGACTTTTTCCCCAATAAGAAAAAGTTCAAACATTATAGAAATGTTGGAAGTATAGTAAAGGAACCTTTCATCCTGATTCACTCGAGAAGTTGTCAATCTGATGCTCCATGCCCTTCTGATACTTCAGTGTGTATTTCTTCATAACAAGAACATTCCCCTTCATAATCATACAAGGACCAAAACCAAGAAATTAATACTGACGTCACTACCAGCTAATCCTCAGGCCCCGCCGCATTTTCTCCCGTTGCCCCATCATGTGCTTTGCAGCTAAAGGCCAGTCTAGAACCATGTGCTGCACATAGGTGTCGTGTCTCTTAGTCTCTCTTTAGACCAGTTCCCTCAGTCTTTCCCTCATTTTCTTGACCTTGACACTTTGTAAAATACCCCTCAATTTGCATTGTTTGATATGTTCTCATGATTCGATGACATTAGGAACGTCAGCAAAGTGATGCTGAATTCTCACTGGATCCTATCAGGCAGACAGCATGTGGTTTCATTTTGTGGTATTATTGATGATGTTCATTTTGAACCCTCCATTAAGGTGGCTGCCAGGCTTCTCTACTGTCATATCACTCTTGGTATTTCGTATTTTTTTAGGTACTTTTTATATATCTGTCCTTTGTATTTTGTGGGGAGGTACTATGAAACTATGTAAATATCCCATTTCTCTTCAAATTTTTAATTAATTTATATGTGCATGGACTTGCGGTTTCCTATTTTATTAAATTCAATAAATTTACTGAATTTTATTCAGTTTACTGGGTTATAACTCATTACTATCATTATTTATTTTGATGCTCACGTTGTCCCCATTCAAACACAGGCAGTCTGTTCTAGTTGGCCTCTATGTCGTTCTGACATGTCCTTGCCATGTTCTTTGAGCCTAGCCTTGCCGTCTGCACAATATGTTCCAGGATCATCCTGTACCTTCCCTGATTCAGCCATGGAATCAACCACTTTTCTAAGGAGCCCGCATTCTTTTTAGTGGAAAACGGTATTTAGAAGACAAGATCTGGGGGTGCTCGTCGCTGCTGAGGTGTTGCTGTTCTCAAGTCCTCTCAGTGAAAAGAGTATATGTATATTATAGGGAATATATGTCTATCGTCTATAACATACATGTATACCACACATATACATACACACAGACATTTACATTGATGTTTATTCCTACGTCTATATATCGAAAACCATGAATTCACACTGACGCATCTAATTCTGGTCTAACACCAGAGTTCACTCTACTCTGCTCTCCTTCCATATTTGTGTTGCCCTTCTCTGACAGTGAGAAGCCTGGCTCCCATTTTCCATATATTTATTTATTTGACCAATCCCTTTGTACGTAACCAAGCTCCCAACTGCCACCAGCCCTTCCCCAGGCCCACTTCTGCTTCAGCTCTGACTCCGCATTCTGAGCTGCCTGCTCACACATGTGGAGGATATATATCCTCCTCCCTTGCCTGAGGTCCCACCACCACGACAGGCTGGCTCCCAGCATGGACATCGTCTTCCTCTTGCTTGGGCTCTGACTCCTAACTCTGCGCCACCCCTCTCAATATGATGTTTGGGCTCCCTCCTCACAACATTTGGGCTTGGAGACCCTCACATGTTGGGCCACTAAGGCTCCCTACTCCCTTAGCACAAGGTAGATGCCTGCCTTGCTCTACCCATCTATTGGCTTTATGACTGGACTGTTAGGGAGGGAAGCACAGGAAGAAGAGAATGACTTTTAAAAACATGTAGCTTCTTTGCTTAAAATAAAATCCAAACAACTTACCTTGGGGCTTTCAAAACTCTACATGGTCTGGTCTCTGTCTACGTCTCAGATGTCATTCTGTCCCATTCTCCCCCTTGCCCACTATGCTCCAGGCACGTGGGCCTGTACTGTTTCCTTGAACACATCAGGCTCATTCCTACCCTTTGTACTAGCTGTCCTCTGCTTGAACCCCTGACCACCAATCTAAGTTAACTACTCAGTTCCTCTCTCCCATCACCGTATTTGAGTTATATTTACACAGTAGTTACTATTATCTGATATTTTCTTGTTTATTTACTTGTCTCTGTCCACTAAAATCTAAATAAGTTTCATGAGAGCCGGTCCCTGCTTACTCACTGCTGTCTTCCAGCCTCTGGTGAATGAATGCAATTATAAAAAGCCAGGCTCTATTAGAGCTCTATCCTGTGAGGCAAGTGATGGCTCTGTGTGGTCCCTGCGCACTTTTTGCTTCAGGTCAGCACTGAACAATGCCTGCCTCCCTTAATGCTATGAGCAGTGTAGAACCATCACTCTTACAGCCTGTATATCCATCAATGGAATTACTGTCACGGGTAATACCCTCATTACCTGTGTCAGAGCCTGGATGCTTGTGTTGATGTCACCACTGGCTACTTGGGAGATAATGAAATTGATTGTGGATGCTGTATTACTGTGCATGTCATCGAAGTGTGGAGAAACAGCCCGGATCCTGGAGAGCAGAGCAAGGGGAAAAATTCAGTCTTTATTACAAGACATCTCAGTGAGTCGGAATGATATGGAATTCCCTCCTAGATCTAGGTGTTGGTAAAGAACTGCTATCAGTCAGATTGCACCCAGTTCTAAAAGGTTCTAATTACACAGAGAACTCTTTTTACATATGCATTCTGATGATTAGGAACTGCTTATACTTAGATGAAAGAGGTTAACTTACTTGGGTTCAGGAATAAGGACTGGTTCAAAAATGTCATCCAGTTTGTGCTGAACAAGTTCTGGCATTTCGCATCGCACTGTACCATTGTCATTCTCAATCTCATCTAGATCCAGCTGGAATTCTCGGCGAACCATCTGGGCTGCCTCAGGATGCCCACTCATGCTTCGGGCTTGGCTAAGGGAAGCAAAAGGAGGCTCCTGAACTAAAAGAGACTTCTTAAGCAAAGGGTAAGAGAAACATGGCCACTTGCCCCAAAGCTTCAAGACAGATGCCCAACTTCTGGTTTCAGCCCCTCAATGACTTAAGTCCTTGATCTAAGCAAGTGCCTTCAGTGGGCAACAGCGCTGGTTCAGGAACATCCTAAAACGCACATTACTTTAACTTGTACTTCCACAACCTGCCAAGTTATAAGCATTCTCTTTAGTTTATCATCAAAGCCAACAAACCTTGTACTGCTATTCCAGATGGGGCAGATTATAATAAAGTATACTTACACTGACTCAAAGCTCACTACTTCTGGGCAAAAATGTAAGAAAAATCCAGACTGGCTGGTTCTTTTGCACCAAATTAACCAGTGTTTAAGTTCTTCTGATTATAAGCATCATTCCATGCAGGGTTCAGTACATTTCATACTTGAGGGACAGTGAGTCACCTCTTTTTGGGGATATTCACCCTGATAGGTCAGGGCCAGTATTACAGCCAGGCAATCGGGATTCAAAATTTCCAGATTCAAAGTGGTTAGAATTATGCTCATGATACAACACAAAATAGAGCTGTCTTGCTTATCAGAAGGCAGTAATTTGAGTCCCTAAGCCAATTCTGGGTTGCATGCATTTTACTTAAGTCCTATCTGAAGAACATGAACCTGAGGATGACAAAATATAACACAAGGAAGAAGGTGAGCCAGTATCTTAGCTGCCACTCCTGCTAGCCAGTGGACTTCCAGGGAAGGTGTGATTCATGGGATACTTATGGACCCTTCTACCCTGGTTATTAACTCTAGACCAACTGCCCTCCAGAGGGGATGAATCCAAGTCAGAAGTTAGAAAGATATAAGAGCCCTGCTAACGAGCAATTAGCAGGCAGTACTTACATCCTATAAGTGCGATACATAATTCTGTCCACGGAAAAGCAGTGAAAGAAGGCACAAGACTATTTAGAAGTGGTTTTGAGACAAAGACAATGAAGACCGAAGGATTAAACATTTGGTTTACAAGACATTTACCCAGACACTTTGTCATGCATGATAATGGCTACAAAAATGCAAGATTATGTTACAGGATAAGCTGTGGGCACACAAGGCGAAGTCCACAGAGATGCTCTTAGACAACTATCTCCATTCACATACTTGAGTTTGGAGGACATGTCCTCAGCTGGGCCCTTGCGCAGCATGTTGGCGTTGGAGCTTATGTTCTGTGCACGCTGAGGTTTCTCTTCCACCTGTTTTATTGGGGCAGCAGAAGGCCTCTTTGCTGACCGCTTAATCCTCTCTTCGAGCATGCTCATATCCTTTTCGGAAAGCTGTAAAAAGAAGCAGCCAAATTTAATTTATCAGCAACTCCTCCAGTAGAGTATGAGGAGAATTAAAAACCTAACTGGAAGACTCAAGAATTAATATCCATTTTCATATCAAAGCAAACAGAACCTACTATGTTAGGGTAAGTTTACTTTCAAAACACTACATTTTTAAATCAACTACTGTTAAAACCTGCCTTGCTATCATAACATATGAAAGAAAGAGACAAAAAGAAAGGCATTTAAGAACTACAAATAAAAAGGTCAAAAATTAAGTGAAGCTTCCTCCTTTGTGTTGTGCTTGTTCCACTAACTAGGTGTGTGACTATGGGCAAGAAGTTTCACTCTTGGTCATCTGTAAAATTCCCAGCCATTTTATCTCCTTCACTGGCCTGTAGTGAGGATTTAAATAGACTAATACAAGTAAATATACATAAGCACAGTGTAAATATAAGTGATGCTAAGAGGTAAATGGAGTGAAGAATGAGTTGCAGCCACAATAGTGACTGGCTCAAAGGATGTAAGGAGTCAGAAGTGAAACCTAATGTGCCCGGGGAGTCTGGCTCGTGGCTGTAGATTGACTCTTTTGATCCGACAAGTACAAGAATCCACTTATTAGACAAGTGAGTACTTGTACTAAATGCACTAAAAATTACAAAGCAGATTGCCAGGCAGAATGCAAATCCCAGACAAGCTCAGATTTCTTAATTCAAAAATAGCTCTCATTTCTAAAGCAAATTGCTATGAGTAGAATGCTCAGAAAAGAAAATCTGATTTCCAGTAAAACACATCCTAAACGTCCTACAATAATCAGAGACACCCTCAAGGGTTTATCTGGATTCTAGGACACATTGATAGGTTGAGTTGAATAAACAGTAGTAAAAAATTAGCCAGAATTGAGATGGCATGAAACTTGATACCTACGTGATCTTGCAATTCATAACATGCTGAAAATGTTCAGAGAAAAGTCACTCACAGTTCCAATAAGTTTGAACACTTGATCCCCATGGACGTTGTACACTGTGACAATGGTGTTGAGGGCAGCATTGCGCACAGCATTGTCACGGTCTCCTATGTGAATCGCTATCTCTTTTAAGGCTTTTCCTGGAGTTGGTTGGCAAACATTCATGCCATAGGACTCGACTAGACACCCCAGTTCTTCCAGGCACTCTGATGGGGGAGAAAGGCTACATTGAGACTCAACACACATTTGGCATAGAGACCTATCTTTACTAGATAAATTTTCCTTAGCATACATGAAGGACTAAAATCTTATTCTGGCTCTGCCTAGAATTTTCCCTTGCTTACTGCCTTCTTATAAAACGCACAATGAAATAATCGTGTACAGTAAGTGCTCCTGGAAGAAAGGGATGCCTGTGAGTCAGATGGCCCCTGTGCACTTGATTTTGTCACCAGGGTGGTACTGAGTGATGCCCGTATCACCTGATACTGTGGCTTCACCATTGTGCAACTCATCACTCTCACAGTCCAAATCAGAAGGCTGGAATCGACTACACAGACACTGAAGAAATTTACTTCCTTTAGTTCGTGTATAAACTACGTCTTTTAGAGGACACTGTTGCACGGACTCACGCCTCAATTTAAATTGCTGCTTTACCTGCTCTCTGCTTAGAGTTTTTGGATTTGGTTCCTTCCATGATGAAGGGGAACATCTTGCTGGCTGGGTAGACAAGGCACATCCGGTTCAGGATGGCACGGACATCTTTACGAATGACATCCTTTGGTTCTCCAACCTACTCAACAAGGGAAATAATGATTAAGTGAGACATTTTCTGAGTAGCAACGGTTCCCCCCAAGTGTCAATTCATCTTGAAAGAATAGGGGCAGGGGAATGAGCAGTGGAAGGTAGCATCATATAATGAATGAAGAAGAGAGAGGAAACAAAAGCACAGCAACTGAGGTCAGCTGGGAACTTGAGCAGCCTTCCAGAGTGAGAACACATTACCTTGAGGATGAGATAGGGGATGAAGGAAGATGCTTCATTCTCAGTAAGATGATACTCCTCCTCACTTAGTAGGGTGAAGAGCAATTTTAAATATTCTAGGGCTTTCATTAGGACGCTTGTATTGGTGTCAAAAAACCGCAGGGTAAGCCACTTTAAGATAAGATCCAGGCAACCAATGACACCCTCTTTTTCACTCTCCAAGTGCTTAAAACAAAACAAGACAAAACCACCACAAATAAGACTGTATAAAAATTTAAGTTCTATTAGGCAAGTACATCTTAAATTTTACTAGAGTCCGAAAAGAAAATGATAATTTTTTTTTTTTTTAAGATTTTATTTTTTCCTTTTTCTCTCCAAAGCCCCCCGGTACACAGTTGTATAGTCTTGGTTGTGGGTCCTTCTAGTTGTGGCATGTGGGATGCCGCCTCAGCGCGGTTTAATGAGCAGTGCCATGTCCGCGCCCAGGATTCGAACCAACGAAACACTGGGCAGCCTGCAGCGGAGCGCGCAAACTTAACCACCCGGCCACGGGGCCAGCCCAAGAAAATGATAAATTTTTAAGCCTCCATTTAAGACCTAAAATTATAGACATACAGTCATTTATTCTATCAAATAATAAGAAAGCTCTAAACACAGAGAACATGGCATATTCTCAAGTCATGCAAACTTCTGATTATTTCACAGGGCTTAGTATTTTCACACGCCCGAGATATATGCATATTTATCTACCGCAAACTTACATCAACCATGACAGCAAGGGCTTTGTTATGGTGCTGAAAGTCTGAGTGAAACATCTCATCTTGTAACCATTTAGCCACACAGCTGGACATCTGAGCCTTTAGTTGCTCAATGTACTCATCCCGTGGAGTAGTAAAATTCCACTTCAGCACCTGACAAAAACCAGCGAAAAGGAGCTGTAAGACGTCCAACTGAAATGAGGCAGAGAACTCTATTTAAAGCAGCTACAGGAATCTACTTAATAGGATTCTTTTCAATTCAACAAGATTAATTTGTAATTAAATATGAAAGCAAATGTACTTTCAAGCTGTCATACTTCGGGAAGCCTAACTCTGAAAACGAGAATAAATTCTCAGTAATTCTTAGAGAAAAATCAGTGCTCTATTATTATATAACATGTTGGACACCGTTGGTACAACTTTAATAAAGGAGAAATTTGAAATATCAAAATTAAAAATGCACATACCATTCTAGGAGTTTAATATAGATGTACTCACATTGATGCACAAAGACCTACATTCAAAGATGCTTACGGCAGTATAGTTTATAAAGTGAAAGACTAGAAGTAACCTACATGTTCGACATAGTGGGCTGGGGATAAAGAGAGGTACACACATATGATGAACCAATAAAAAGAATGAATGTATATACGCATGCAGATATGGAACAACATTTAAGATAATTCAAATATCACTAAAAGAAAAAATAAGATACGGAACAAAGTATGGTATGTTCCCATTTGTGTAGAAAGAGGCCTATATATTTGTACATACATGATCCTATAGTTACGGAATGATATTTTTAGTCATACACATAAAATCTGGTAATAACAGCCTCCCTATGGAGGGAGAGTGGAATGGGGGACACGCTTTCATACGATACTCTGCACTTTTTGTACTGCTTGAATGTTTTTTAAAACAATGTATATATTTTGAAAGATAAACTGCCTAATAAAACCAAAATGACATCAAAAGAGAGATGACTGAACTAGCTATTTATAGTCACCAAATCTGTCTTTTAAGGTATCAGGTACAAGAAGGATTAAAGAAGTAGCCTACTACATACGTGTAGTTGATAAAAATCAATGAATAATTTCCATTCTTTGATTCTGAAGATTTTTTTAAAAAACCAAAATACTTCTATTTCTATTTGGGGGAAAAATAGGCAGTAGCTCCATTCTGTAGCTTCTTTTCTAGGAATTAATGCTCCCATAAAGTAGTCTTAGAGAAATAATTTATAAGCAAAAGATTCAGTTACTTACTAGATATTTCACAATGCGAATTTCAACAGCAGAATTATTCTAGATTACAAAACAAAACAAAAACAAACAAGCAAAAAATTCCTGAGGATTCTTATCCCTTCCTTACCTTTAATCCTTTTTCATCTTTCATTCTTTGCTCCTTTCCATTTGGAACAACAATAAAAATAGGACCAGATTTGTCTTCATCTTCCTTTAAGCTGGTTTTGCTCGGCGCCTTCTTCCCTTGGGCGCTCTGCAGCCAAGGTTCAGGGAATACTGGTTAGCTGGGCTACTGCTCCTTGGGAACACGAAGCTGCTGCCCAGTAAAAGGGCACCATATAACCAGAGACATCTCTGTGTGTTACATTCCACACACAAGACACAGATGAGCCACAGAACCCTGCATATATTATGTTTTTGCACAGGTTTTCTAGAAATGTTTCTAGCAGTATTCTTAAGTCACTGTTGGTTAGTCCTTGGACTGGCATGTAATGTAGTTGGAAAAGCTCTATTATTTTATCATTGGTCTGGGTCACAATTTTTGTTTATTGGATAGATCTTTTCTTTCTTGAAATCTTCAACACCATTATAGCTCTTCATATTAATGACATTTTGAATGGCATTCACACATTTCACATCAATTGAGAAAGACTTTTTGTTTCTCTGCATATAAAATATACCTGTCACATCACTGTAACTGGAAACCCTTTGACTGTTTCTAGAGAAAGTTGCTAGAAACATTTTAAATACTTAAGTTACTCAAGTGGTTTTTAAAAATAATCTAAGATGTAGAATTGTTGCATCAGACAGAAAGAAGATAGTGAACACTTGGTATAGATATTTAAGGTAATATTTGATTTTCATTACCGGAACTATTATTATTATAAACATAGCAGGAGCCCACTACTTCTAGTAGGCCAGAATTTCTTTCTAGTTCAAACACTGAAGTCACTGAGTCAAAACAAATATGAGACCATTTATGTGAAATTGCTTTGTAAACTGCAGAAGACTGGGGAAAAAAAAGTATGGCATTAAGAACAGAGTCAAAAATACTTCAAAGCACTTGTGATCAAAATACTAAAATAAGCACTTGTTAAATCTGGGATGAGGAAAGGGAGGAGGACAAGAAAAGAACAGCTTCACTGGACAGTTTAGAAGATAACTACCCACTTAAATTAACTCACTAAGTTAAAGGACCCACATACAGGGGAAAGGAAACAAATAATTGTAATATTTAGACGAATGGCCACAGAGTGCCATTCTACAATGAGCATGTAATAATAAATGCACTTGGTAATAAAACGGTTCCTAGTCTTCTTTTTCATCAGTTACATGCAGTTAATGAAATAGTTTCCTCTACTTATACTTACAATTAGATTTACTACTGATTGCACAGTTCTGGAATTTTCCTTTTGTAAGTATTAAATAATGAATACCCTAAATACAGCGACGAGCTCTGAATCCTAATATAGAAACTGACGACAATTTGCTGTGATTCAAAAACTTAAATGAAAAAATACCCAGGGGATATTTAAAGTTAAGCATTTGAACATCTTTCTTGAAATGTCTCACTCTGTATGGATGCTAAAAGGATTGGTGATGCATCAAAATAAGTCCCCATGGCGCAGGAATGGAAGGTACATCAGAACGCCTTCTAGTGTGACGCCTTAACTGTGCCGAACACGAAGGAAACCGATCACCTTCCTTCTCTCAAATCACAGTCAGCCTGAGAGATTGTTCTGCCAGAGCTATGCACAATTTCCTTCTCCACTACTGCAAACCTTCCCCAAAGATCTGCATGACAGATACCATGGCAACACCTCTTGAGAGCAGGGTGTCTCTGTTTTGGGGACTTATTAACAATGATCCACAGAAACTTGTATAAATAAATACTTTATAACTTGATAATATCAAGAGTAGTAATGTCCTTCCATATATAATATGATCTTTCCTAACAGCGTGACTCAATGTATAAAACACACTTAAAAGCAATTCTACGTCCAAGCATGTGGCGTTAACATACCTTTGCTTTAGAGGAAACTCCTGGAGCTTTGGCCTTTTTCGGATCTTGCTTGGGTTCAACAGTGCCAGAAAGAGAATCTTCAACAGGTGCTTTGAGGAAAAAACCATGTTCATGCTATAAATATAAACTCTAATATCACGTTATTCTGGGAAGATTAAATATATAATGATGAGAATGCCTGTAGTTTTACATGTATCAATTTATAAGATGTTTGCAGTTAAGATTTTTTTCATCTTTTTTCTCCCTCAAATTCTCTTTAAGCCTAACCTCAAGAAATTAAGCAATCTGCATCTGCTTTACCAACATTTAAACTGTAGTTTTAAAACTATTTTCTAAATAGCAATTAAAAAAATCTTTTTGCTAGATTGTTACTTCCTTAGGGTAGGGTCTGTCACATTTGATGCTCAGTATTTACTACAAAGCAAGATTCCAATAAATGTTATAATTGACTATATACTTTGTTACCAACAGTTTTACACATGTAAAATTTCTAACTTCATAGCATCAACAATTTCTATTCCACTAAACAGAATAATATGATTTTGTTTAAGCAATAGGTCTAGAAGAGAAGTGGTTACAGATTAGAGTTTTTTTAATGATGGAATTTTAACACCAGGATGAAGCAATCAAGAATCTTCCCTTAAAGATTAGTAAATGGATCAACAAACGGCCAAGTGTAGCAGAAGGAGAACTCATCTGGGACTAAGGGGAATTCTGTGCTAGTTCAGGCTGGCTGTCTGGCCTTGTGGAAGTCAACTTAACCTCTTTGGGTTTCCTCAGCTATTAATAAAGGGGATTAAGCTAGATGGTTCCAATTCCCTAACTATAATATCCAATAGCAGAAAACAGTTGTGGAAACCTTAAAAATATGATGAAATACTCGCTTTGTAGAGTATCTCAACCTGCTACTCCAAAATTCTTTTTTGGACTTAGAAACCAAATTAGTCATCTTTGTATCCTCAGCACAGTTCCTAGCATAATACTTGACAAATGTTTGTGGAAGGAGGGTAAGGAGAGAGGGAGGGCTTGGGTTCTAAGTTGTGAGGAAACATGGTAAAAATGAAGGCTGGATTTCTTTCTAAAGTTCCCTTGGGCTGCCTCCTTCCGCAGTAAACCTCTCAAAACACAGTTACCTGAGGCAGGCTGGAATTTGGCTGGTGCTGAGCCTCCCATTGGTTTGGAAGTTGCTTTAGCAGTTGCAGCAGGCTTGGCTGGCATGTTAGCTTTGGCTTTCTCTAGCATGGCCAACACCTGATCTTTAGAAGTTGGCTACGGAGACAGTATAACAGAAGAAGTGAGAGGCCACATAAACGATACACTCATACTGTGCTTACTCATAGATCTGCTGTCAAACAAACCACTGTGCTCCTAGTTTTGAAATACCAATGAAGTGTAAGGGAGGCAGCTCATAAGGCAAGAGAAGTAAAAACATTATGATGTCACACTAAATTAGCTACCATTCTAGAAGGTCAGTTTTCACTTCTGCAGAATCAGCAGGTTCTTTAGAAGTTCTACACTGCTAAATATATTTTTGCTCTCAATGGGATTTCAAGTTGAAACGCCTAGGAGGTAATATGATCTTTTGCCTATATAAATTCACGTTCAATATTTTTCTAATGGCTTTTAACAACAGCAGCAGTAGCAACAACAAGAAGTAGCACCTTTAGTTTCCCAGTAGCCTTGGCCATTTTCTCATATCCTAAATGCATCATGAAGAACGGCAAGGCATCTTGGGCCTTCTTTCGCACATCTCCGTTGCGATCCTCTAGGCAGGAGTAGAGATGAGGAACACAAAGGATAAGGTCTGTGGGGGTGGAACGAAGAGTTGGTAGTTTCTCAGCCAGCCAGCCCAGAAGCTGCCAAAAGAAACAAAGACCAGTTATAACTTCAGGTGAAAATTATTATTTATGATCTCAAGCTTAGTGATTTTATCAGCACCAAACACTGAATTAGTTCTTACACTACAACTTTCCCATTTGAAATCAGTAATTTTCATTGTTCAAGAACTGTGCTATATTTAAATAACATATGCAGAGATGACAATCTTCTTGAAGATAAGGATACAGTTCTTTGGATCATATTTGGAGATTAAATTATAAAGTTTTAATAGCTCAAATCATTTTAAAGACGAGAAACTTTTCTTCTTTTTTGAAATTCTAGAGAAGATGCAAAACACTTATTTATTTGATCAGAAGATGACAAGTTCTAGCAGGACTTGTTTTCAGCCTTACAGCAAGTTTTTCTTCATACCTCTAAAACAATTATGTTTCTTTTTTAACTGCAAATTTTACTGAGGCGACTAGATTCAAATGCAGTAATAAGAAATACTACAGAGGATCCTATGCACCCTTTACCCAGTTTCCTCTCATAGTAACACTTCCTGAAAATCACTGTAGGATCAGAACCAGGATACTCACATTGATACAATCCACAGATTTGTTCAGAATGCTCCAGTTTTACTTGTTCTCATTTGTGTGTATGTATATTTAATTCCATACAATTTTATCACATGTATGTTAGTACATCCACCATCACAGTCAAGATTTTGGACAGTTCCATTGCAAGGATCCCATTGTGTTCTCCCTTTTATAATCATACCCATCTCCCTCCTCCTTCCTCTCCCTAATCCCTGTTAACCACTAATCTATTCTCTGTTTCTAAAATTTTGTCATTTCAAACATGGTTGTAGACATGGAATCATAGTGTGTGTTACTGTTTTGGATTGGTTTTGGTCACTCAGCATAATTCCTTGGAGATTTATCCAAATTGTTGCCATGTATCAGTGATTCATTTCTTTTATTGTTAAACAGTATTACACATATGAGCATACAACGGTGTGTTTAAACATTTAGCTGATAAAAGGCTATCTGGGCTGCTTCCAGTTGTTGGCTATTATGACTGAAGCTGCTATGAACATCCGTGTATGGAGTTTTGTGTAGACATAAATTTTCATTTTTCTGCAATAAATGCCCAAGATCGTAATTGCTGGGTCATACAGTAACTATAAGTTTAGTTTTATCAGAAACTGCCAAGCTATTTTCTGGAGTGACTATACCATTTTACATTTCCACCAGCAAAGTGTTCAAGTTTCTCCATATCCTCTCCAGCATTTGGTGTGATCACTATTTTTTATTTTAGTAATTCTGATAATTGTGTAGTGATATCTCATTGTAGTTTTAATTTATATTTCCCTCATGGCTAATAATGTTGAACATCTTTCATGGGCTTATTTGCCATCTGCATTCATAGCCTCTTCAGTGAAATGTCTGTTCATATCTTTTGCCCGTTTTCTAATTGTTTTTTTTTTTTTACTGTTCAGTTTTGAGAGTTATTTATATATTCTAGATAATAGTCCTTTACCAGACACAGAGTTTGCAAACATTTTCTCCCACTGTCGCTTTTCATCTTCTTCAAATGGTCTTTTGCAGAATAAGTTTTTAATTTTGATGAGGTCCAATTTATCAATTTTCCCTTTGATGGACTGTGATCAAGTCTAAGAATTCTTTGCCTGAAGAACTTTTATAGCCTGAAGGTTTTCTCCTATGTTATCTTTAAAAATTCTAGGTGCCGGCCCCGTGGCACACCCGTTAAGTGTGCACATTGTGCTTCTCAGCGGCCCGGGGTTTGCCAGTTCGGATCCCAGGTGCAGACATGGCACCACCTGGCACGCCATTCTGTGGTAGGCGTCCCACATATAAAGTAGAGGAAGATGGGCACAGATGTTAGCTCAGGGCCAGTCTTCCTCAGCAAAAAGAGGACTGGCAGCAGTTAGTTCAGGGCTGATCTTCCTCAAAAAAAAAAATTCTATAGTTTTATGTTCTATATTCAAGTTCACAATCCATTTTGAGCTAATTTTTGTATAAGATGTGAGGTGTAGGTTGAGATTGATTTTTTGTCTACGGATGACAGTTGTTCCAGTCATTTGTTGAAAAGGCTATCCTTTCTTTTTCCACTGAATTACTTTGATAACTTTGTCAAAAATTAGTTGATCCTATTTGTGTGGATCTATTTCTGGGTTCCCTCTCAGTTCCACTGATCTGTGTCTATCCTCCCCTTCCCTTCCTCTACATCAGTGTCTTGATTATGTTAGCAATATAGTAACCCTCATATATGGTAGAGTGATTCTTTCCATTTTTTTCTTCTTTATCAAGATTGTTTTAGCCAGAATTTAAATTTTAAAATATGCTTGTCTTTATCTATTAAAAAAACTTGCTGGGGCCGGCCAAGTGTCATAGCAGTTGAGTTCACACGCTCCGCTTTGGTGGCCTGGGGTTCGCAGGTTCAGATCCTGGGTTTGGACCTACATACCGCTCATCAAGTCACGCTGTGGCAGCATTCCACATACAAAAAAAGAGGAGGACTGGCACAGATGTTAGCTGAGCAACAATCTTCCTCAAGCAAAAAGAGGAAGACTGGCAACAGATGTTACCTCAGGGCCACTCCTCCTCACCAAAAAACCCCCCCAAAAACCCAAAAAAACCAACTTGCTGGAATTTTGATAGGAATTACATTAAACCTATAGATCAATTCCGTGAGATGTGACATCTCTGCTACGTTGAGTCTTCCAAATCCATGAACACGGCACGTCTCTCCAATTGTTTGGGTCTTCTTTGAATTCTTTCATCAGTATTCTGTAATTTTCAGTATACATATTCTGTATTTGTTTTGTTATCTAAGGATTTCATTTACTTTTGAACAACTGGAAGTGGTATTGTTTTTAATTCCAGTTTCCACATGTTCACTGTATTATAAAGAAATGTGATGGATTTTTGTGTGTTGATTTTTTTATCCTGCAATCTTGCTGAACTCAGTTCTGGATTCTAGAAGTTTACTTGTAGATTCCTTGGGATTTTCTACGTAGACAGTCATGTTATCTGCAGTTGGGATAGTTTTATTCATTCTTTTCCTAACCTGTGTGCCCTCGTTTCTTTTTCTTGCCTTACTGCAGTGCTTAGAACTTGCAGTACTATGCTGAGAACAGCAGCGAAAGCGACATCCTCGGCGTGCTCCTCACCTGCAGGGGAAGCATCTTGTCTTTCACCACTAAGTATGATATTATCAGTAGAGGGTTTTTTGTAGATGCTCTTTAACAAGTTGAAGTCATTTTCTTCCATTACATACTTGCTGAGTTTTTATCCTGAATAGGTGTTGGATTTACTCAAATCCTTTTTTTGTGTTAGCTGATAGGATCATGTAATTTTTCTTCTTTAGCCTGTTGGTATGATGGATTACATTGATGAATTTTTGAATACTGAACTCTACTTTTATGTTCTGATTAAAACCCCTTATTTTACCATTTAAAAGCTCAAGAAAGGAGAACATTTCACAAAAAGGCTAGTCCTTTAAAAAGTTTTATTGTTAAAAAAGCATATGAAAGGAAAAAAGAAGCACATGAATATGAAAGCCCCAGGAATTTGGTTTCACTTTGTCAACCATTTGATAATGAAGCTCATTCTATCCATACGTGTGTATTTATTTGGTAGGTCCAGTCCGCTAAGAAGATCAAAGACACAAGTAAAGCACATATTTGTAGTACTAACCTCTTGCCTCAAGAAAGGATTTTCCTTTTTGAGTTCTTCAGAAAGATCTTCTCCCTCCAGCCATTCCTTCATGCCAGTCTGTTCTGCCCAAGCATTCACAGTCGCTAGGGCAGCAGCTCGAACATTGTTCTGAAGGGAGGAGAGAATTAGCAAAGATACCATCAATTATGGTTTAGAGGTAAGGAGGGCAGAGCTTGTCACTTTGTGAAGATGAACAACGGGGGTTTCTCTAAGGTCTACATTAACACGCTTTGAACCATCTTCTGAAACAGAATCTAGTTCCACAGTCGTACTAAAACTTCAAAGTAAAGTAGAAACATAAAACTCCAAATTGTGAAGATCTTGTACTCAGTTAATTAGGCAACACAATGACCTGGGCATAAAATATCACGTAAGGTGAACGAACTCTTAGGTTCTGTTTCCTGAATCTCTGGGGGCTCTTATGTCCATGGTTATCTGCCAAAGAATGTAATTCTACACGTTAGCGGACTCATAATGGTTAGACTGAAATTACTAATAATTTAACTGAACATTTTTTTTTCTGTTTTGTTTTTTGAGGAAGATTAGCCCTGAGCTAACTAGTGCCAATCCTCCTATTTTTGCTGAGGAAGACTGGCCCTGAGCTCACATCCGTGTCCATCTTCCTCTGCTTTATATGTGGGATGCCTACCACAGCATGGCTTGCCAAGCAGTGCCATGTCCGCACCTGGGATCCAAACCGGCAAACCCCAGGCTGCCAAGAAGCAGAACGTGAGAACTTAACTGCTGTGCCACCGGGCCGGCCCCTTAACAGAACTTTTTAAAAATTAATTTGCATTCATAGAATGAGAAGGATTTATTGACAGAAAAAATATTAAAAGAGCTCAATTCCTCACATTAAATAAATTACACAAACAATAAAGAGACATTCAAATATTCAGTCTAGGGCTAGATATTAGAGGCCTACAACTTTCAATGAGACTAATTCTAGGACTGTGAAACCACAAGTATCTTACTGAAGTGCTAGAAATCCTGCTCTAGTGGTTCAGGGAGAAAGATAGAAATAAATACATCCAAAAATCCATATATTTATTTACTCTTTATACCAATACTTTTTTCTCCCCTCTGAGGAAGATTAGCCCTAACCTAACATCTGTGCCAATCTTCCTCCACTTTATATGTGGGTCGCCTCCTCAGCATGGCTGATGAGTGGTGTAGGTCTGCAGCCAGGATCTGAATCCGTGAACTTGTGCCACTGTAACAGGGCACACCAAACTTAACCACTATACCACGGGACTGGCCCCCTACACCAACACTTCCAATAATGATGTCATAACAATAACAGCGACCATTTTTTTGAGTGTGTGTGTGTGTGTGTATATATACATATGGGTACCTTATGTACAGACTCCTATTTAATTCTGTAAGAATGAAATTTCACAGATAAAGAAACAATCTCAGAAGATAAATAATTTATCTAAAGGTCACAAAGCTACTAAGTGACATATCTGGTCACATTAATACTGCCTGGGAGGTAAACATGTTTACTATTTTCCTCCTAATATTCTGTTCTCCGCCAGGTTTATAAACTGCTTACATGTGTCTCAAACGTGAAAAAGAGAATTATTCTTAGCCCAGGAGTATGGCTGGCCTGTTCCAGAGCAGGGCTGTGGAGAAGAGTCAGGTTTACCTTGCTGTCTCCGAGGACTGTGATGATAGGGATGCCTAAGTTCTTGACATGTTGCTTGATGTTCGGGCCCATGGCCACTGCCAACTGCTGGAGGATGTTCAACGTCTGCTGCACCTGAGTGGAAAGAGCCAACACTCTATGTTCAAGACAGGAGCGAACTGTGTTCACAGTTTTGCAAGTTTGCTGCTATACAGGCAACGCAGTTGCATGTTTCTGGCCTACTTAAGAGAAAGGGAAATGAGCTTGTTATGATGCTACTCTAATTAGCTTAAGAAAATCCTAACATAAAAAGCCAAATTTAAAACTTAGAAATTAAGCATGTTCAGGGTTTTACATAAAGATATTTAACATTAGAGTCCTGTAAAAAGCAATGTGATTAATAAACCTGCCATCTACCAACATATCTGGAGGCACACATCAGAAATTAAAGGAAGCTATTCCTAGTTCAAAGCAAATAAAGCGACCACTCATTTTCTTGCTGGTGAAGCTTACACTGAAAAGGAACCTCCTGCAGGAGAGAGGGGGGAGAGAAAAGAACAGGCATATGTTGTTCTACGTACCAAGATTTTATTTGAATCATTGAGACGACCCTTCAAGGCAGCTGGAAGTTCACCTATATTCGGTTGGATAAATTTTGCTTCATTGATAATAGCTGCTACTTCATCTAGGCCTTCTTTCCTGATCTTCCAATTTTTGTCACCAATCTTAGACACCAACTCTGAAGTGATTTTATCACTGAAAAAACAGAAGACAGAACCCTTAATTCCAGACTCCTAAAAGAATAATGATGTCAAAGAAGTACCCTTGACTGAGAAAGAGAAGGCACCATTAAGAATTCAGTATAATAGCTCAAATAAACCATTTGCAACAAACCTACCTGATTTCTGTTCTTGGCAAAAGATCTACAACATCATTGCCCGCATCATCGGGTTCGTCTCCATCTTCTCCTTCATCTGTACCACTTGTGCTGTGTTTGGAAATCCCTCTGATTGGAGCAGGTGGGCTCTGTCCCTGCATCTACACACACAAATAAATCAGTGAGGCTAATGAACCTGGTGAGGGATATGAGAACAAACAAGTTAGAGAGTGGTGCCTATGTCAAACTTTCATACTCCTTTACAATACACAGGACACATTTCAATTCCTATTTAGATTCCAATTTTGAGACTACAAAGCCAAAGGAATTTTTATACAAACCTATTTGAAATGACTTCTCAATCATGATCTTTTTTTTTTTTTCCTGAGGAAGATTAGCCCCAAGCTAACATCTGTTGACAATCCTCCTCTTTTTTTGCTTGAGGAAGATTAGCCTTGAGCTAACATCTGTGCCAATCTTCCTCCACTTTATATGTGAGTTGCTGACACAGCATGGCTGACGAGTGGTGTAGGTCCAGGCCCAGGATTCAAACCCCCAAACCTGGCTGCTGAAGCAGAGTGCGCCGAACTTAACCACTACATCACAGGGCTGGCCCCATGAAGCTGTCTTTTGGCTTGTATGCTCAAGACAAGCTAGAGCAAGTCTGCCAAAACTTAGCAATTTTGATTAGTCTATCTGAGGAGGGTCAAGTTTCTTTTATTTAAGAATTTTTTAAATGTTATATTCAATGTACTGTTTGAATAGGTAGTACCTTTAAAATTTTTGAAAAGAAGAAAATCTGCCAACCTATACCACATTCTCTTCCACATAGGCTTTTGCTCAATTTCTTATGAATTCTTCCCAAGGATACTTTATGCATATAAAAGCAAACACAAATATTCTTCATTCCAAAGGGTTAGTATGAACATTCTCAAGTCCACCAATAGACTGTATCATTTGTGGAAACTTTACCTTCTCAAATTCTGCATCTATCTGGGATAAGAGGGCAGGCTTCTCATCCTCAAAGAACATTCGCAAAGAGGGACCAACATACAGATACATCACGCCAAGTAGGGTGATGGCAGAAGTCCTCACAGCCTGGCAGACGGAACAAAAAGAACTTTACAAACCAGAGCAGAGCCACAAAGACGGCTGTTCTGTCCCTATATGTGCTGGTGTGGACTCACTGGGTTTGTTGCAGCAAGAGCTGTCTTCACATTGCTGATGAAAGCTTTCACATTCAACCTAGAAGAAATAACATTTAGAATTAAAAACAAATGAAACCCTCAAAATGCTCAAGAATTTCATGAAGCCAGATTCTAGAACTGGTTCACTTTGGCTGTGTCCCTGAGTCTCACCTATACTCTCTTTCCACAGTCATTTAAAGTGAGCTTTAAATACTATGTGCTAATTACTCCTAAATCCTGTGCTGACTTCTCTCCTGAAGTCCAGATTCTATATCCCACTGCCTTTCTGACACTTCCATTTCTATGCCTAGAAGATGTCCTATATCTGTCAAAACCAAACTCCTCATTGTCCACACCCCAACCCCAAAACCTATTCCTCCCACAGCCTTCCCAACCTCAGTAAAGAGCAATATCACTCTTCTAGTTGCTGAGGCCACACTTAACTCCAGAGTCACCCTTGACACCTCTCTCTCTTATGCCCAATATCCTGTTCAGTTCTACTTTCAAAACACAGCCTGAGTCATAATACTTCCATCTCTATAAACTACGTCTAAGCCACTGTAATTTCTGACAGGATTATTCCAACAGCCTACTAATTAGTCTCCCTTCTTCTGCCCTTGATCCTCACTATCTGTTCTCTCTGACTGTAGTCACAATGATCCTGCTACTCTTCTGTTCAAAATCTTCCAACGGTTTCCCAACTTATTCAAAACTCTGAGGCCCTGCATGACCTGGCCCCTCACTCATCTCACTCCAGCTACGTTCCGAAGAATAATCATTCCTTGTTATTTTTAAATACATCACACGTGCTCCTACCACAGGACTTTTGCAATTGTTGTTCCCTTGGTCTAGAATGTTCTTCTCCCAGATTGTCACAGCTAGCTCCCTCATGTCTTTTTTTGGTTTTTTTTTAAAAGATTTTATTTTTTTTCCTTTTTTCCCCAAAGCTCCCTGGTACACAATTGTATATTCTTAGTTGTGGGTCCTTCTAATTGTGGCATGTGGGACACTGCCTCAGCATGGCCTGATGAGCGGAGCTATGTCCGCGCCCATGATTCAAACTGGCAAAACCCTGGGCCGCCACAGTGGAACGTGTGAACTTAACCACTCAGCCACGGGGCCGGTCCCCTCCCTCATGTCTTGAAGGTCTCTGCTCAAATTCCATAGGTTCAGGAAGGACTCTTGTTTCACCCTATAGAAAACAACACATCCCAACCACTCCAAAGTGATACCACCTAACCCTTTATCTTGCTTTATTTTTTATACCTCCTGATACATTTTTTACTGCTTACTGTCAGTTCCCCTTACTCAAATAAAAGTCCAGTGAAAGCAGGAATTTAATCTTATCCATGATGTATTCCCAGGGCTTGGAACAAATGACTGGAATATCACAGGGGCTCAAGATGTAGTTATTGAATAAATGAAAGATCACAGATGAATAAAAAAGAGGAGAATATTCACCTGGCTTTTATGTCATGCCAAGAGATAAATTTTACATCAAAGACTACACATTAAGAAGGAATTATAACAACACCCTCAACTATGAGAGGACAGCACCACAGATACTGACCTAACAAACAATTCTTTGCTTGAATGACAACTTCTAGAGTTGTAGTTCTTCACTTGGTAGAACTCAAAATACTGGTTTGCAAGCTATTAAGAGGCACGTTGTGATAAACAGCAAGGCACAGCGAAAGGCAACACAGCACAGCAGTCACAGAATGCTTAGATTCAAATCTTTGGCTTTGCCACTTCCTAGCTGTGACTTGGGGAGATTATTTAAGCTTTCTGTGCCCTAGTTTCTTCATCTATAAAACAGGGATAATAATACCTCACGTGGTTTTTATGAGGATTAAATCGAACGAATTATTACTTAGCAAGTACCTGGCAGAAAGTAAGCTCCATAAAATTTCATTAGATAAAATAAACAAATGTGTTCAATATGCAAATAAATTTGGGAAACAGTGGGGTGAACAAGTTAAGCAAGCTTCTCTACTGCATGACCTTGAGAGCGTTTAATTCACCAATGTGCACTATGGATCCTTAAACAAATACGATCATATGTAGTAATTTCCAAATATATTTCACTAGAAATCCTTGGAACTGGCTTTTCTGTGGGACAGTTATTAACACTTGAGGAAAAATAACTTAGGGACCTCTAATGTTAGTGGATATCAAAATGCAGGAGCACAAGCCAACACTGACTTTTGAGGAGAAGAGGTAGTTTTGTTTTATATAAACTGGACAACCCAGTTCTAGCTTCTCAGAAATAAGCAGAAACAGCTACAACAAATATAATCACCAGTTAGAGATTGCAAAGCATTTCATTATTTTGTACTCAATTTCTTTCTGACTTACCCAGAAAAACCAAATTCTTTTATTGCATTTGACAGCCAATTCAGGGTTTCTGATTGATTCTTGGGATTCTTCTGTGAGAAAGCCATTGACATAACCTGGAGCAAGAGAAAACAAAAAACAACAGATCTGTGTTTTCATTCATATTTCCTCACAGAATTATGGCATGACATTAAGGTAGGAATAAATGAAACATGCTTTGTCTGATGCTAATACAACTGCAAGAATGCCTTAGGAATGAAATATTTAACTTCCACAAGAAAATGAGGTAAGTGACAGCAGTATTAAAAGCATTCTGGACTGTTTACAACTTTTCAT
This sequence comes from Equus quagga, assembly GCF_021613505.1. NCBI lineage: Eukaryota > Metazoa > Chordata > Mammalia > Perissodactyla > Equidae > Equus > Equus quagga. The sequence goes on from NC_060283.1 coordinate 27,008,526, forward strand.
TAATGATCACTCTGGATTATAATGTCTTAAGAGAAAACTACTCTTTAAGAGAATATTCTTGACTAAAGTAAATTTTAATTATCAGGCAACAGTATATTATTAAAGGTAAAAATTAAAATGCAGTATCAAAAACAGTTTTACTTGAGAAGAGAAGAACTAAAGTTTAATTAGTAATCTTAAATTAAGATTTGGGAAAACTTAGGGAAACAGAGCTCCATGTCACGAACCTGTTCAGCCGTCCACGGTAACATACAAGCTTCGGCTATTGCTGTCATAGCTTCTTTTGCATTGTTCCCGCATTTCACATCTCCAATCTTGTCTACAAGGCCATCTAAGACAATCTGAGCTGAAGTTTTGGAAAAATTTCCCTTCTGGGCAATCAAAGCAACTATGTGAAGCTTCATCTGCATCACCTGAACACGGATAAATGTGATAAAGTTATGAAAGCCAAAGACATTTATTTATTTACCTATTTTTATAGCAGCCTGAAGATGTCCCACAGTTAGGGATGGCTGAGAACATGACCAAACTAAAATCAGAATTTTAAACAAAGAACTAAAATAATTTTCATCCTTTAATTGTTATCAATTACATAGCTAACTGACAGCTAAGAGGAAAAAAGTCAAACCACTCAATGTTTTAAAATATTAATAAGCAATGTTACCTACATGGAAAGTTTATGAATTGAAAAATTACTTTCTATATTCTCCCTCTCTTATGATTATTTGCATATAGTACTAAACACATCCTGAAATATATAGTAAATGACCATACCAACGGCACAACTCAGAATTCCTACTAGAGTCGCCCACAGAAAAACTACAACCCTCATGCACATACACACAACAGAACTGAAGAGATTTAAAGAACTTGCAGATTTTTAAGTGGAAGAATGGAAGAAGCTGTGGAAAACAATTTAAAGATGTCAATGCGATAATGGCAGACGTATGGGACTTGGGACCCTTTTGCCCACAAATATTTCTCTTTGTCTTGTTTGAATATTTAAATAACAAGTGTGAGAGAGGATGTAGAGAAATTGGAACTCTCTTGCACTGCTGCTGTGAATATAAAAGGTACAGCCACTTTGGAAAATAGTTTGGCAGTTCCTCCAAAAGTTAAAGTTACCACATGACCCAGCAATCCCAATTCTGGGTATATACCCAAAAGAATTAAAAACGTGTTCACACAAAAACCTGTACGTGAATGTTCACAGTAGCATTATTTGCAATAGCCAAAAAGTAGAAACAAGGCAAATGCCCATCAACTTATGAATGGGTAAACAGTGTTGTATATCCATACAATGGGATACTGTTCAGCAATAAAAAAGAATGTAGAATTGATACATGCTACAATGTGGATGAACCTTGAAAACACTATGCTAAGTAAAAGCCAGACACAAAAGGCCACATACTGTATGGCCCATTTATATAAGACGTCCAGGAGAAGAAGCCATAGAGACAGAAAATAGATTAATAGCTGTCAGGGACTGGGGATTTGAGGAAGAATAGAGAGCAAGTGCTAATGGGTATGCGGTTTCTTTTTGGGGTGATGAAAATATTGTAAAATTATATAGTGGTAGAAGTTGCAGAGCTATGTGAATGTACTAAAAACTGCTGCATTGTACACTCTAAAATGGAAGGTTTTATAGTCTCAATAAAGTTGTTACAAAGAAAAAAAGAAATACACATATATATAAAATTATCTCTTGTTATTGATCTAACACACAGGAGGGAACCAGCTCAGATCAAGTGTGCTGCTTTCACCTATCTGAGAAGCTGCATAAAGAGGAGCTTCAGAAGTGGTGTGACGGGGATGAGAGAACATTCTGGCGTAGGAAGGCTCTGTGGAGTTGGAAGGTATGGATGAGGTGCTGGAACACCATGCTAAGGGAACACAGTGTGCGAGGGAGCTAAGGGATCCTAAAGACAGAACAAGAGGTTGCAGAAGAGAAGCAAAAAAAGAGACTAGCAGGATGCCAAAAATAAACCTGACACATTTTAAACTTTTGTTTTGCATGAGGTCTATGTTTATCTAGAAGGGGAAAAGGAAACTCTTCTCCTTTTCCTTCCTCTATCACTTTCCCATACTTCCTTTTACACCTACTTTTTAGACTAAATAACAGTACTGCTAAATTTGATCTCTATCATCTCTATTAATGAGTTGAACTGACAGTGTGGTAATTTTTCATTGGCAATTTAAAGACTGCATTTATCATTTGTCCAAATAAATAAGAAAGCTATCTCATTGTTTATCCTTCCCTTGAATATGTAAAGATTAGAGTACAGGACTTCTAGGCCTAAACAATGAGAAGAAAAATGCATACATACAAATTACACAAACAATATATATAACATTTATATATAGAAACTCCTAATTGCACAAAGTTATAGTTATATGTTTAATCAAAATGCACACATTCCACTGTTCATTTAAAATTAGATGACACATTGGTTGATGGAAAAAAAAAAGACTAGCTAAAAATCATTACCAAAACTATACCTCTATATTACTCCATTGGATGATATAATGAAGTGACTTCAACAAAAGATATTAAATCTCCAATTAAAAAATACCTGAAAATTAGTTTCTTTCCATCCGGGTTTCTTGGCCAGCATCCTCACTAATGCCTGGCATGGCATTTCAGTTCTGTCCATGAGTTCAACAGCCTTGAAGTACAAGAGAGTAGGAGAGTTATGGATTAACAATGAGTTCCAAGGAAAGAGCACATCCCCAAATGAAGGAAGTGGCTCCCTCTGAAGGAGGGAGGAGAATGGAAATGAGGGTTGTGGACTGAGCTTATACAGTTTCTGTTACAATGTTTCTTAAGTTGGCTCTTTGAAATATGGTTGTTCCATTAACATCATTTAAACTTTTCTTTTTCACATTTCAAGAATTCACAATAAATTGCTCCAAGGAAAGTAAGAGAAACAGTTTTTGTTTGCCTAATGTGTGGCAGAAACTGCTTACACATATTTTGACTTATTTGATTTTCCTAAAAACATAGCAAAGTAGGGTAGGTTAGAAGTGGTTAAATATGAAATTTCAAAGATCCACAACTCAGGTCTAAACCTGATGCGTGGCAGATGTGGGACTGGAAGCCAGGTCTCCTGCCTCAAATCCCAGCGCTCTTTCAGTTTCTCCACACCCTTCCTCGTTAGAATCACAGGATATACATCAAAATGAACTATTGTGCTCCTTTCCAACACAGAGTTTTGAAAGGAGCTTCTCATATCAAGTGATAATGTCTGTTGTTCCAATAATCATGACAACAAAGAGGGAAATACAGAAAAGGATGAGGGGTGGTTTAATTGGAGAGATCTCTTTGCCTAGTAAGTCTAATGAACAAATACTGTAATAGTAAAATTCATCTAAACCTTATAACTCAGAATAAACACTTCTCTGGAGTAAGGACTATGTTATGAGCTTAGAGAAGCCACAGAAAGCAGACGTTGAAAGATAAACATCACACAGCTAAACAAACCAATAAAAAACTCCACCTCCTCCTTAGTTAATATCCTGGAACATGTTCACTGGTTATAAAACACAGCAATTAGGACAGTCCTTCATTTGTCAATTTCCTCACTTCTATGGAATGTAGTTTTCTTTCACGCTCAACTCATCCCTAAGCACCTACCTTCTGGAACTCTTCCATACAGGCCAGTCTTTCCTTCCAGTTACTGCTATCCAGAAGCTGTATACACGTAGCAGGAAGGACAGCTGAAGCTTTTTCTTCACATACTTCTATCTGCAACACACAAAAACGTTTACATTAACAATTGTTTAAGGAAACAGATGGTGAGAACATAAAAATACCCCAGCCAAAACTACAAGAACACTCCGCTAGGGATACTATGGTATCTGAGGCTGCTATTATACTACCATAAAGGGGAAGTTTGTTCAAGGCAGTTTCAAGAAGTAAAAGATATCAATTAAGTATATTTTGTAGAACTCAGGCAAGAAAGAACTCAAGCCTTCTCATAGGTATTGACTTTCCATGGTTTTATGAGCTTGAGGCAAACTGTGTCATACTGACCGAGAGCTCAGGCTCCACTATTTCTTTGGTCTCCACTCCTTTCTTGTTCTTGGTTCCAATGCTCCCTGTGCCTCCTGGTGCAGCTGGTTTCCCCTTCTTAGGTGGCCCACCAGCCTGAAAGCAAATTAAAAAAAATTAAACCATTTAAGGATTTAGAACAGTGGTTCTTAAACTCTTTTGGGGCCAGAGACTCCTTGAAAATTTGACTAAAATGAGGGATCACCCAAACAACAAAAAACATATTTAGCAGTTTCAAGGACAGACAGACTTCCTGAAGATCACCGATGGAGGACTCTGCAGACCCCACATTAAGAACTTCTAAATCAGGCTGAACCAATGAGATAAATGAAGTCAGAATGATGGCCTGGAATTATATTTACAGATTAATTTGAGAATTAATGTTTGATGCCTTTAAACATCTCTAAATCTTTCCTACACTAGTAAAAGACAGTTTCTAAGTTATAACATTTACTCAATACTTAACCACAAGGTGCTCCAGTAACAGGAGAATGTATCACTCATTGTAGAAGTATCTAATTAGTGAAGGAAAAGAGGGCTTGTTATGGCAATCTTGGTGAGGGTTCTGATTACACTGAAGATGGCCATCTCACTGAATCTTTTATTGTTTTAGTAATTTTTCAGTGACCTGCTTGGGTTTTCCAAGTATATGATCATATAATCTAAAAAAATGATGATTTCGCTTTTTTCTTCTTAACACCTTATTCTTTTGTCTAATTATAGAACCTTATTAACAATAATGGTACCAGCACGCATTTTGTTTTACTTCTCACATTTTACTAGGAATACTCCTAGCACGTCATCATTATTATGCATAATGCTGACTTTTGGTTTGCTATGTCTACTGTACTCTGTAGATCTATTACTATATATTTAATCATGTGAACATAACCATCTATTTCTATGTGCTTAAGAATTTTCAGCAAGAAGATATACTGAAATTTACTATATTCCTTTTCAATGTGTGAAATTAGATTTCTTTTGATCTATAAATTTAGTAAATATTCTAATATTTATATCTAAACATCCTTGCAATGCTGGAATAAACTTCAGTTGGTCATACTTTTTATTGTGCCCACTGGATTCTATCTGCTATTTAAATATCTTGATTTAAATGTATTTCACCCCAGCTTTGAAAGGTCATAAGAAGACAGCAGTTTATCACAAGGTACACAGCCAACAGCAGTAACATTAACATGGCAACACATGTCGTTGTTTACATTGTTCCCTCTACTTATTTTGGGTATTTATTAAGCAATGCCCAAATCTATAGGAAGAGATAAAATGACAGAGGACCAAATTAGTCTTCAACACCCCGACTTATTCTAAAACTAATGTTACCTTGAACCTATTTTGAGCTTTCAAGGTGCAATTAGCAAAACAAAGATGCTGGTTTTAAATCATATGGAAACCTCTAATACTTGCCAGCTCATTTTAGCAGTATGATTTTGTTGGTTCCTAATAACAATCCCATAGACATTTAATTGTTTTCTAACTCTAAAAACAGAAAATTCTCTACTCTTTGAGTAACTAGAACACCTCTTCTGGATCCTTTACTGTAATAGCACTCTCTATAGAGGGGTACCTCAATTAATAAATCTGCTTATCTTCTTTTTTTTAATACATGATTATCATTTACTTATTCCCAAAAATCAAGCAGCAGAGTTCTACACACGAGAACATATATAACTAAGGAATATGGTCTTTTTTCTTTTACTATGTTAACCAATTTTTTTAGTTTATGCATTTCATAACCTATTTTTATTTTTTTAGTTGAGGTTGATAGTTTACAACATTGTGAAATTTCAGTTGTACAATATTATTTGTCAGTCATCATATAAATGCACCCCTGCACTCCTTGTGCCCACCTCCAAACCCTCTCCCCCTGGTAACCATAAACAGTTCTCTTCGTCCGTGTGTTTGTTTATCTTCTGCACATGACTGAAATCATACAATGTTTGTCTTTCTCTGTCTGGCTTATTTTGCTTAATGTAACATCCTTGAGGTCCATCCATTTTGTTGCAAATGTGGCAACTTTGTCCTTTTTTTTTTTTTAAGTTTTAATTAAGATTATGATAGTTTACAGCCTTGTGAAATTTCAGTTGTACATTATCATTAGTCACGTTGTAGGTGCACTACTTCATCCTTTGTGCCCTGCTCCCTCCGCCACCCCCCCCCTTTCCCCTGGTAACCACCAATCAGTTCTCTTTGTCTCTCTGTTTAACTTCCACCTATGAGTGGAGTCATACAGAGTTCATCTTTCTCTATCTGGCTTATTTCACTTAACATAATACCCTCAAGGGCCATCGATGATGTTGTGAATGGGACGATTTTATCCTTTTTTATGGCTGAGTAGTATTCCATTGTGTATATATATACCATATCTTCTTTATCCAATCATCAGTTGATGGGCACTTAGGTTGCTTCCATATCTTGGCTATTATAAATAATGCCACGATGAACATAGGGGTGCATGGAACTTTTGGAATTGCTGATTTCAAGTTCTTTGGATAGATACTCAGTAGTGGGATGGCTGGGTCATAAGGTATTTCTATTTTTAACTTTTTGAGAAATCTCCATACTGTTTTCCATAGTGGCTGCACCAGTCTGCATTCCCACCACCAGTGTGTGAGGGCTCCCTTTTCTCCACCACCTCTCCAACGTTTGCTATTTTTTGTCTTGGTGATTATAGCTATTCTAACAGCTGTAAGGCAGTATCTCAGTGTAGTTTTGACTTGCATTTCCCTGATGATAGCAATGTTGAACATCTTTTCATGTGCGTATTGGCCATCTGTATATCCTCTTTGGAAAAATGTCTGTTTATATTCTCTGCCCATATTTTGACTGGGTTGATTTTTGTTGCTCAGTTGTGTGAGTTCTTTATATATTAGAGATTAACCCCTTGTTAGATATATAATTTGCAAATATTTTCTCCCAGTTGGTGGCTTGTCTTTTCCTTTTGTTCATGGTTTCCTATGCCTTGCAGAAGCTCTTTAGTCTGATGGAGTCCCACTTTTTCTTTTGCTTCCCTTGTCCGAGTAGACATGGTATTCAAACAGATCCTTTAAAGATTGATGTCAAAGAATGTACTGCCTATATTTTCTTCTGGGAGTTCTATGATTTCAGGCCTTATTTCAAGTCTTTGATCCATTTTGTTTATTTTGGCATAAGATAATGGTCTACTTTCATTCTTTTGTATGTGGCTGTCCAGTTTTCCCAACAGCATTTATTGAAGAGACTTTCCTTTCTCCATTGTATGTTCTTAGCTTCTCTGTCGAGGGTTAGCTGTCCATAGATGTGTGGCTTTATTTCTGGGCTTTCAATTCTGTTCCATTGATCCTTGTGTCTTGTTTTTGTACCAGTACCACGCTGTTTTGATTACTATAGTTTTGTAGCATACTTTGAAGTCAGGGATTGTGATATCTCCAGCTTTGTTCTTTTTCCTCAGGATTGCTTTAGCTATTTGGGGTCTTTTGTTGCCCTGTACAAATTTTAGGATTCTTTGCTCTACTTCTGTGAAGAATGTGATTGGGATTCTGATTGGGCTTGCTCTGAATCTATAGATTGCTTTAGGTGGTATGGATATTTTTTTTGAGGAAGATTAGCCTTGAGCTAACATCTGTGGCAATCTTCCTCTATTTCATATGTGGGACACCTGCCACAGCATGGCTTGACAGGTGGTGTGTAGGTCTGTGCCCAGGATCTGAACCGGTGAACCCTGGGCCACCGAAGCAGAACATGTGAACTTAAACACTACACCACTAGGCTAGCTCCAGTATGGACATTTTAACTATGTTTATCCTTCCAATCCATGTGCATGGAATATCTTTCCATTTCTTTATGTCGTCATCCATTTCTTTCAGTAATTTTTTTTTCCCCTGAGGAAGATTGGCCCTGAGCTGACATCTGCACCCATCTTCCTCTATTTTATATGTGGGGCATCTGCCATAGCACGGCTTAATAGTAGTGCGCGAAATTTTTTTTTTTTAAGGAAGATTATCCCTGAGCTAACTACTGCCAATCCTCCTCTTTTTGCTGAGGAAGACTGGCCCTGAGTGAACATCCATGCCCATCTTCCTCTACTTTATACGTGGGACACCTTTTGTCAAGTGGTACCACGTCCGCACTCGGGATCGAACTGGCAAACCCCAGGCCACCAAGAAGTAGAACGTGTGAATTTAACCGCTGTGCCATCGGTCTGGCCCATGCAACTGATTTTTTGTAAGTTAATTTTGTACCGTGGTGAGAGTGGGCACCCTTGTCTTGTTCCTGTTCTCAGAAGAATGGCTTTCAGTTTTTTCCCATTGAGTATGTTGGCTGTGGGTTTGTCATATGTGGTTTTTATTATGTTGAGGTACTTTCCTTCTATAGCCATTTTATTCAAAGTTTTTATCATAAATGGATGTTGGATCTTGTCAAATGCTTTCTCTGTGTCTATTGAGATGATCATGTGGTTTCTGTTCCTCATTTTGTTAATGTGGTGTATCACACTGACTGATTTGCAGATGTTGAACCATCCCTGCATCCCTAGTATAAATCCCACTTGATCATAGTGTATGATCTTTTTAATGTATTGCTGTATCCAGTTTGCCAATATTTTGTTGAGGATTTTTGCATCTATGTTCATCAACGATACTGGCCTATAATTTTCCTTCTTTGTGTTATTCTTGTCTGGCTTTGTGATTAGGGTGACGTCGGCTTCACAAAATGTGTTAGGAAGTTATTTATTTATTTATTTTTACAGATATTTGTTTATTGGCATAGGTTTATTGGCTGATAATGTCCTACTGATCTTTTCAAAAGAGGAATTGAAGGGGCTGGCCCCGTGGCTGAGTGGTTAAGTTCACGCACTCTGCTGCAGGCGGCCCAGTGTTTCGTTGGTTTGAATCCTGGGCGCCGACATGGCACTGCTCATCAGACCACGCTGAAGCAGCGTCCCGCATGCCACAACTAGAAGGCTCCACAACGAAGAATATACAACTATGTACAGGGGGCTTTGGGGAGAAAAAGGAAAAATTAAAATCTTTAAAAAAAAAAATTACAAAAAAAGAGGAATTGAAGCAGGTTGTCCCCGAGCCCCTCACCTTTTTTATTTTTAAAGACTGGCACCTGAACTAACATTTGTTGCCAATCTTTTTTTCCCCCCTTTCCTTCTTTTTCTCCTCCCACAGCCCCCCAGTACATAGTTGTTTATTCCAGCTGTGAGTGCCTCTGGTTGCACTATGTGGGATGCCACCTCAGCATGGCCTGATGAGTAGTGCCAGGTCTGCGCCCAGGATCTGAACCAGCGAAACCCTGGGCCGCTGAAGTGGAGTGTGCGAACTTAACCACTTGGCCGCAGGGCCGTCCCCTCGGCTCACCTATTTTTTTAAAAAAAGGAATTCCTCATATGAGAAGGCCAGCTAGCATAGAAGGGTTTAGCAAGGTAAGAAAAAGTCTTAAAGTGTTGTGCCCAGGTCACTGTCCAGAGGGGCAGAAGCTGGTGAGAAAGGAGAAAACAGCTGCCAACTCCCTGTACTAGAATGCTGAAGAGACAGCATCATAAGAAAGAAAGTACACCGACCTACTCTGTAGCTAGAGATACCTGGGTTCAAACCCCAGTTCTGCAATTCGATAGTCATTCAACAAATAGATGTCGAGTCCCTGCTATAAGCCAGAACCTCTTCTATCCATCAAGCGGTGGCAAGATCTCCATCCTTTAAAGTTTATAATAGTGTGGAGAGACAGTAAACAAACAAACAATTGAACAATAAAAATATCAGAGTGAATTTTAAGAGCATGTGTAGGACACTTAACCTTGCTGAGCCTTAGTTTCCTTTTCTGGAAAAACAGGGATCACAAAACACTTATCTCAAGGGTTGTTAGGATGATGAAGTGAGATTATGCAGGTAAAATGCTTCATCAAGTCATGCTCACTAAGCATCATTTCTCTTCCCCTAACTCCATGCTGGGGTTCAGGGTGGGAAAAGAGAATCAACTTTTCGCATCTGCAGTAGATAACTCTATGCTTAAGAGTCCACAGGACAAGTGTTGACTAAGAGAATGCCATATTTGCCCCTGGGCGTTTCTCTCCTCTGCACTGTACAAGGGTAACAAGACTTGGGCTGCCATGGAGACTCGGTGAGGCAATTCAGCAGCATTATTAGCAAAATGACCAAGGTGTGTGTTATTAACGTTATGTGCCTTGCCACATTTTATTTCATTATTTAATGATACTTTCTGATCACTGAAAATGTACTCCTGTACCTTGTTTACCACTTTTATCTCCATTAAAGTTTCAAATAACCAAATGTATTGTTGGAATACTCTGTCTTCATTAACAGATGTTCTGCTGTATTTTGAACGTGGTAATGAGTTTATTTCTCAAATGAAATCCTACTGGAAGGACAGCCATGAACCTGAGATTCAGATCCTAGCCCACTAAACTCTAATTTTTAAACCGTATTTTCCAAGTCGTCTATTAACCTTAGTAGCAGGTGCCTTTTTTAAGGGTCCTGGTTTGGGTGCTGAAATGTCTTTTGTGTCCTTATCTCCTGCAGCCCCTGAAGCAGCAGTCCTTCCGGGCCCAGGCTTCAAGTCCTTCTTCTCAGCTGCCAGTCCAACTTTCTTACCGTGTATTAGCTCTACTTTCTCTGAACATTCTTTGATCTGGAGAATGAAGTTGAGATGAACATCATTAAGCCCAACTTTGAAACACAATCACTACATTATTACTTAATAAGTTATCTAAACCACAGCTACATGAGAATTCAGAAAGCAAAGTTTCCTTTTCAACACAGATAAATTATCCAGACTCCCTGACATTTTATTTCTACAAAAATTAGAATTATAGTAAACTTACCATAACCACATTTTTGATAGGAGACATATTCATATTTACAAAGGTAATTTGCCAGATATTAGAAACAAATTTATCTTAAAACATTGTTTTCACCTCCTCTACAGATTGGTCACTTAGCTTTATTCTTTTGTTTGTTATAATTTAAAAGATATTTCTACTAATGAATCGCCAGTGGTAAATAAAATAAATTTCATGAGTTGATATGAGCATTTTTGCCTTAATGAAACAGAACAGACAAAACCATAATGCACAGAGACAGGACTATCGTCCAATTTCATTCTAATTCATTACTTAACATACCTTATCAAGCTTGAGTTTGTCCACATCATTTAAGAATGGGTTTACCGCTTTCTCACCAACCACCTTCAAAGCAGTACCCAATGCTTCAAATGCAGCATCTCTGACCTCAGGAGCAGAATCATTGATATGCTATAGTCCGGAAGTAATAAGCAAAATGATCTTAATACAAGGTACTTTAGGTATTGTCAACTTGAGGTTGTTGGATAAAGAATTTGCTTTTTACAATTCACTAAAGCTAAGGATAGCTTTCCTTTTGCCAATTAACAGTTATTTCTTCATAAATTCTTTTTGGGTTAAGGAAACCTCTGGTAATCCATTCAGCAAGTAAGCGCTTCCTTTTCGTCCTACCTTTTATCTAAAATGCCTCACACTCAGATGATCTTCAGATACTTCAAATTGTATGCCTGTGCTTGGTCAGATCAGCTGAACACCGGTATATGCACCAAGTAAGAAACCAAATGTTCAGCTGTTAACGGAATCATAAAGCCAACTTGTGCTTTTAAGAATAGGAACACATACAGTACAAGAATTTGGATTCAGTTTCCAAAGCTCCTGAACGTCTGCTCCTCAAAAGACCATAATCTACTGACAAACAGTCACTGTACGTAATTAGTAGGAAAAAAGACCTCCCCTAGCTATAAAATATCCCCCCAATTTCAAAGAGAGTCTATACCTTAAGCAGAGCAGCACAAAAGGGCTTCAGCAAGCTCTTTGGCAGGGTAGAAGCAGTGCAGTGGCGGAAGCTTCTTGCAATAAAAAGAGAGGTCTGCTGCTTGATGGTTGGGTTTTTATTATCCATTACTGCTAAAACATCCTCACTGATGTTCTGTAGTGTGGTCTGTAGAAAGAAAATGTGGTCAATCAGTTTTTGTCAACTGTAAAGAACAATCAAAGTATTACACTGACAAAATTCACTTTAGACAAAAGCGCAAACTCATACTGTCAACTCACAGTAAGGAAGATTGCATCAATCGCCTCCTGTAAAGCTTGTACCACTTGAGGCTTCTTCTCTTTGAATTTCTCCAAAATAGTTGGCACAACCTATAAAAGTGAACAGCTGGAATATTATTCACAACAAAAAGGAATGAAGGACTGAGACATGCTCCAAACATGGATGAACCTTGAAAACATTACAGTAAGTCAAAGAAGCCAGTCACAAAGGACTACATGTGTATGATTGCATTTATATGAAATGTCAAATCCATAAAGACAGAAAGTAGATTAGTGGTTGCCAGGGCCTGGGGGGAGGGCAGAAAGGGGACTGACTGCTAACAAGTATAGGGTTTCTTTTGGGTTGGTGAGAAAGTTCTGGAATTAGATAGTGGGGATGGTTCTACAATCTTGTGAATATTCTAAAACCACTGAATTATACACATGAAGAGGATGAATATAATTTATAGTATGTAAGTTACATCTCAATAAAGCTGTTATTAAAACAATGTTTGGTTCTAACAAAGCAAATAAAAAAGTGAACATCCAAGTTGGATAAAAAGTCATTTTCTTTCTTGAAGGGCACAGGTATCTTATGCTGGAACAACTGAGGGTTCCCATTCGGCACCACCGCAGTAGGGCTTCTCAACCTTTTTCTGCTTCTATACCTTATATGCACCCATTTCTATCAATAACATCTCTCATCAGACAAAATGATTCTCAACGAGGTGCGTTTAGGGCAGGGAAACAGGTAGAGTATACAATTCCTCTTCCCCATCCAAGATTCTGATATACCTCACTGGATTGCGATGTCTCCTGTGCCTTCACCATGCTAAAGAAAGAGTACCAGAAATTACAGCAATTTTGATCAGTATTATATCTTCTTATTCAAGTATTAAGTTTAGGTGAGTAAAGTTGGAATTTTTATAACTTTTATTTTATCTTGTACACTATCACTAATTCATTAAATATTTATTAAATGCCTAACATATCTATTGAGTGCCAGGTACTGTGCTGGCAGGCAAATTAAAGTTGTTTTTTTAAGGTCCAAAAGATATAGCCAAGCCCAGTGGCATCCAAAAACAAATGTTTTTCAATATTTCACAGAAGTAACACAGACCAGAAGGAATATGGTTTCCATGGAGAAACAGAAAGACTTTTTAATACTAGGAGTTAGTTATAAACTTGAAAATCCAGATATTTTAATGACTATAAAGCTAAAGTTCACTTTTATATATATTGCCAGAAAAGACAGCTTACAAATAGTTAAAGAAAACCAAGCTGAAGCACTAACATGCTTGATATCAAACACTGGATATGACACAGTTTTAAGGGGGGAAATATCCCACACCATAAAGCACGGGAGACATCCTTTAAGACACAAAACAAAACGTCAAAGCCCAAATGAGAACTCGAACTAGAGGACATAATTTAGTATGCATTCAAATGTATTTTTAAAATTGTTTTCTAGAAAGCTTGAAAAGTTATCCCTAATACAAAAGTATAAAATACTCTAGTAAGTAATACAAAATTGACCAAAAGCTAATTAAAACACTGATCACATATACAAACACATCCATATTATGTAAGAAATATTGATTGCTATAAAAAATTGATTATAAATTTACTCCAATTTATGATTTACATGTCTAAGGGTTTTACTTACCTTTATTTTTATTTCCCTAGTAACAAGCTAGTCATGATTTATTTCTATTTGGAAGGCCTTCTTTTTTTTCAGTTAAGTTCTGTGAAATTATTTTTAATGCTATGAGTAAGTGAGCTCTAAATACCATAACTAAGTGAAGTTAGAAACTAGCTTCACAAAATAAAACTGACACATGAGTATGGACTATTAGGAGACTCTGAAGTCAATCTAGTCAAATGATCAAGTGGCTTAGCAAGTTAAACCTGAAAATTCAGTATGGTCAATTTTCAGGATGCTGAACCATTCTAAGTAATTCAGATCCGATTTAGAGGCCAACTAATAGATGCCACAGTTAACAAAATCATCTCAGTTTATTAAAACTGCTACTAAGCTTGATTGCTTCCAAATTTATACAAAGAAAATAGTATATTCAACAAATGTCTCCAGTCAGATTTTCTTAGAATAAATTAAACTGATATATCACCAACAGTGGAACCTATATAAATGTCTCAAGTGTATGTTATTTTTTAAAATAGGAAAACACTATAAAATACATTTTCTATATTAATCACACTTCAAGTTTTATATTGCCTTTCCTACTCTCATTTTTACTCTGTCCTGGTTATCACAAGTTTTATTTTATCCTGTTATACTGTATGTAATGGTGTAAGGACAAAGCAAGATGTTAATAAGAAGTAATAAGCAAATCAACCAAACTAAGTAATTTAGGCCGAGTGCCTGATTGTCTACATAAAGCTAATTAATTTAGTTATAACTGACATCTTTATTGACATGTTGTGAGGAGCTTTGCTCAGTATTAATAAGATTTAGAGAGAAATTTACTTTGCCCAAAATATAAAGATCTATGCCAAAGTGCTGTTTTAAAGCAAGCTAGCCTGCCACTCTCTCTCCTTTTTTTTTTTTTTTTTGGGTGAGGAAGATTGGCCCTGAGCTAATGTCAGCTGCCAATCTTCCTCTTTTTCTTTCCCCCTCCCCAAAGCCCCAGTACATAGTTGTATATCCTAGCTGCAAGTCCTTCTAGTTCTGCTATGTGGGGTGCTGCCTCAGCATGCTTGATGAGGAGTGCAGAGGTTAGCGCCCAGGATCCAAACCAGCGAACCCTGGGCTGCCGCAGCAGAGTACACAAACTTAACTGCTATGCCACCAGGCCGACCCCTAGCCTGCCATTCTTGATAACACTGTTGATTTGTATCCAAAAAAACCTGTTACTTACGTGTCCTGCATATTGTCCAAATTTCTTCCTTAGCCCAACAGCCAGGCCAGTAAGACATTTTGCTGCCAAAGCCACCAACATAACATTGGTGTCCTTTCCAACAACCTACAAAGGGGGAAAGAGAATACAAAATAGTCACAGCCCTGTAGAAGGGAAGAGAAAACTTATTCTTAAAAGAACTCTGAAAGCAATTATGCGAATGGATACCAATTTTGTCTCCTACGTAAGAGGAAGATTCTTCTTTGACGAGAGCAAACTTGGAAGCTTCCTTTCATGATGCTTAGTCTCCCACCTGAAGGTTCTAACAACAAAATATACATAGAACCACAGCCTCAAATTGCTACCTCTCCTTTAGTGGTGGTCTGGACTGCCACACTGCACAACAGTGCAGGAGGTGACTCTGATAACGGCAGAGAAGCTGGAGGCCTGCTGGTTTTGCTTTGGGGCAGGGACACCACAGGGCAGCAGTTCTAACATTTACACCCAAGGAGCGCCAGTAGAAACTGTTGTAGGCACCTTCAAGTAGTCCACGGGGACTCTAAATTGCAAATGCCAATGCAACCATTCCTCTGAGGGAGCTTCTGGCCTCGCAGCTGCCAATTTAGTTCCTAATGATCATCAAGTTTGCACTCAGAGTCTCCCAGCAGGGACTCCTCCAGCATTGTTTATACCACCACCCTCCTGTACTACACTCCACAAAGCCTAGCACCTAGCAAAACTCCCAGGTAATAGCCGCATCTGTGTCAATTTAGGAAGACAATGACTATGCCTGGTTCCTTTATTGTGGTATAGTGCCCAAGTCAGCTGGTGTTAAAAAGCTGCTTTAATTTTAAGTGCCCAAACCCTTGTTTTTTCAGTCTTCTTCCAGGTAGAAGCAATGTTTCCATTCTACTTTGCATTTTTTTTTTTTTAAAGATTTTATTTTTCCCTTTTTCTCCCCAAAGACCCCCAGTACATAGTTGTATATTCTTCGTTGTGGATCCTTCTAGTTGTGGCATGTGGGATGCTGCCTCAGCGTGGTCTGATGAGCAGTGCCATGTCCGCACCCAGAATTCGAACTAACGAAACACTGGGCCGCCTGCAGCGGAGCGCGCGAACTTAACCACTCGGCCACGGGGCCAGCCCCCTACTTTGCATTTTTTTTTAATTTTCTTTTTTCCTTGCTGAGAAAGATTGGCCCTGAGCTAACATCTGCTACTAATCCTCCTCTTTTTGCTTGAGGTAGATTTGCCCTGAGCTAACAACTGTGCCAGTCCTCCTCTATTTTGTACGTGGGTTGCTGCCACAGCATGGCTGCCAATGAACAGTGTAGGTCCGTGCCTGGGAACCAAACCTGGGCCGCCAAAGCAGACTGGGCCAAACTTAACCACTAGGCCACAGGTTTGGCCCGCTACCTTGGATTTTATCTAGTCTCCAAGATCGGGTATTCCATAAGCAGAACACTTCATCCTAGATTCCCTGAATTAAACGACCCCTAATACATAGCATGCAAGGAAGTTCTAGCTGGCACCCATAAGCACTCCCTGAGCACTGAGGAGTAAAAATTTAAGAGATGAGATTAACATTTATTAAAAACAAATTAGACACCATAATTTTATAGGCGTTTTATAATCCTTATTTCATCTAATTTTCACCCAAACCCTATAAAGTAAGTATTATCTCAATTTTGCAGATTTCAAAAATCAAATAGAGATTAACTTGCTCAAGGTTATAGAGCCAGCCAACAGTAGTGCTGTGATTCAAACCAAGGTCTCTTTTGACTCCAAAGCTTTCTGCTCTCTTTACTAAAGGATATTCTCCCTCCAAACTCATGCTATGGCAAATTCATTTTCCTAATGAGAAGAGGAGATCAGGGTCCTAACAAACATTTTGTTAAATCTCTAATTACTATAAAACTATGGTCCAAAAATATTAAATAGAAAATGAAAAAGAGACCACAGTCACATACCTTTTATTAGGATTGTTCTATTTTATTTATTTATTTTTTGAAGGAAGATTAACCCTGAGCTAACTGCTGCCAATCCTCCTCTTTTCTCTGAGGAAGACTGGCCCTGAGCTAACTGCTGCCAATCCTCCTCTTTTCTCTGAGGAAGACTGGCCCTGAGCTAACATCCATGCCCATCTTCCTCTACTTTATAGATAGGACGCTTACCACAGCATGGGGTGCCAAGCGGTGCCATGTCTGCATCCGGGATCTGAACCGGCGAACCCCGGGCCGCCGAAGCGGAATGTGCGCACTTAACCACTGTGCCACCGGGCCAGCCCCTGTTCTATTTTACTATTAGTTATTGTCGTTAATCTCTTACTGTGCCTAATTTATAAACTATATGTATATGTATGTATAGGAAAACACAGTACATATAAAGTTTGGTACTGTCCATGGTTTTAGGCATCCAGTGGGGGTCTTGGAATGGAGACCCTGCAGTTAAGGGGGGGACAACTGTAACATACATATGAAGTTTGTGTGTTTACATATAAGTAAAATCACATAAAAATTTTTAAAAATTTCATGTTAATTTATACAACTGAGGTTAACTTTTCACTGTTTTAAATATTTTAGCCACAAAATTAAGTTTCTTCTTACTTGTTTCTAGCCTTGAATTGATTGCTCCCACTCCACCATGTCAAGAGGGAAAGAAGTTTCTCCTGCTACTCTAGAGCTCACAGATATCTATTGTCTGTGTCTACCCAGTAACAAACTCCATGATCCTCTCTACATAGAACACAGTGAGAGATTAGATTTATATTCACAATGCCAATGGAAATCACAGAACAGTCTTTATTTGAATAGCTAATTTCCTAAGAAAATGCAGGAAGAGAACATCAATTAATATTCCTTATCATCAGATAAAAAATAAAAGCTTTGATTTGAGGCATTGAGAATTCGGGCACAGAGCAATAAGATTCCAGATAAAAATTCCATGCCAGGCCACTTAGTAGTTTAACGACCTTAGATACTTTCCTTGTTTACGTCTTGTTTCCCTCATTTGTAAATCTGAGTAATAAAATCTATCTCTCAAGGTTGTTGAGAAGTTTAATTGATGTCAAATATTGGGAAAAGTTCTTTGTAATATTTACTGGTAGTAGATGTTATATTTAAGGAGACAAATATGGTTAATCAGATGAATTGTACTGCCTTTGAAATTAGCTGTTATGACAACTGAAAATTCCAGCTCTGTCAATTTGACATTAAACAGGGTTTCAGCTTCAGATATAAATACACCTAAGTGATTCAGGTTTTGGAGATGCATTAAATTCGAAATAAAATGATAAAAATCAGGGGGAAAAAATTATATGCCAGAACTTAGAGAGAATCTAAAGTTCTCTTCAAGGCCACTAGAATCTCATTTCCCTTCTCTTAGCCTTCTACTCTTCCTCTTTCCTCCCAGGCTCCGGGTTGGTGAAACCTCTTTCCTCGGGGCAATTCCCTTTTAATTAATCTTGCCTAAGTCTGTGGCTTCAAGATGGAGGGCTGATGACTAAACAAAGATTTTGACAAATCATATCCCTGCTTCCAAATCCCACTAGGAGGAAAGCGTAGGAAGGCTGACTATGAGAAAACACAGTCCATCCTCATTATTCACAGATTTCCTATTTGCGAATTCCCCTCCTGTTAAAATTTATTTATAATCCCAAAATCAATACTTGTGGCACTTTCCTGGTCATTCACAGACAAGCACAGGGCTGTGAAAAATCTGAGTTGCCTGATGTGCACATTCCCAGCTGAGACTGAACAAATCTGCCTTCTTTCAGCTCTCATACTGTAAACAAGCATCTTTTTCATGGTCTATTTAGTGATGCATTTTTTTGCACTTTTGCACTTTTTCTTGATGCTTTCACTGTTTACAATGGCCCCCAAATGTAGTGCTGAAGCACTGTCTAGCATTCCTAAGTGCAAAATACATGTGTTAGATGAAGCTTTGTTCGGCCATGAGTTATTGCGCTGTTAGCCGTGAGTTCAATCTTAATGAATGAAGAGTATATATTAAATAAGGTCTCTTCAAACAGAATAAAACAAGGCTATGTATTGATTGGTTGATGAATATGTTGTGACCAGAGGGTCGCAGGACCCTAACCCTCGGTTTCCCCTGGGAGCAATGGTTCAGCACTCGCTAACTCAGTGTTCTGGTAACTTCATAGAACATAACTACCATGAATAATGAGAATTACTGTACTTACATGTGTATATAATTAAAGATTAACCTCTTCCCCCCCAACATTCTAATCCTCTGTAATTTCAGGCTGAGAAGCAAACGAAACAAAGTTTTCAACCTTGCAGTATTCAAGGAGATGTCTTCAGAGTTTGTTCTTAAGCTCTATTAACTACAGCCACAGTGTTTGATCTGTATTTTCAGATGTTATGAAAAGCCATTATACACAAAAATATCCACCTCAATGTTCAACTTGGTTGGACCTAAGCAATACCAAAATAGTATTTACTTTTTATCTTTTTCAAGACTGGCACCTGAGCTAACATCTGTTACCAATCTTCTTCTTTTTTTTCTTTCTTTTTCTTCTCCCCAAAGCCCCCCAAGTACATAGTTGTATATTCCAGTTGTGAGTGCCTCTGGTTGTGCTATGTGGGACGCTGCCTCAGCATGGCTTGATGAGTGGTGCCATGTCCGTGCCCAGGATCCGAACCAGCGAAACCCTGGGCCGCTGAAGCAGAGAGCACGAACTTAACTACTTGGCCACGGGGCGGGCCCCAGGAGTGTTTTCTAAAAATATTTCTTTATTTAGTACTTGCCTGCTTTATGACTGACCACATATCCGGACATCCTTTGCTTTACACGCTGACACAATACAGTGTAGCATCATCTGCTAGCTAATGAGAAAACATTCTTCATATTTAATATTTGGTCCATTAAATAGAGCCAATTTAAATTATTCATCCTACAGAATTATAAAACTGGAATACTTGGTTCTAGATCAGCAAGACCCTCTTTTCCTTGAGGTTTGTGCGTGCTATCAAATAGCATTATTTAAAGTCAAAGTGATACTAAACCAAGACTGAAAACCAATCTCTCCAGACTAACCTAGCACAGTCATTTTAAACAATCCTTTAAAAATGAATGCTTATAATTTAAAAACCACCAACAGTGTTCCTTAAATGGCAATGCAGTTGTGATAAAAAAGGATGACTGATGAAGAGAGATTCAACGGCCTAGTCTGTTCTTGGGACATCGACGCTGAAACTCCTCGCACTCACCTTCTTTAAAGCTTTCACTAAATCCGCA
Organism: Equus quagga; assembly: GCF_021613505.1. Lineage (NCBI taxonomy): Eukaryota > Metazoa > Chordata > Mammalia > Perissodactyla > Equidae > Equus > Equus quagga. Next base: position 27,028,764 of record NC_060283.1, read on the forward strand.
TAATCGCCTGCTTCCAGCTTGGGGTTTTTCACTAGTACTTCCACAGCCTCCAGGGCTTCTTTTCTCTCCTGCCATTTTTTTGCCTCCTGTAAGACATAATATGAGTCACTTGTAGAACAGAAAACAAGACAGCAAAATAAGTTTATTTCTGCCACACTACTAATTCAAAGATATGTAACTATTTTTTGTTTTTAGAAACTTTTTCTAAAGTTCATTAAAAAACAAAACTGCAAAACTGCAACCAATCAGAATGTTTTGTTCATATATATAAAATTTTGTTCATAAATAAGTATTTTCAGAACATTTCATAAACCTAAAGTTCTATAATAAGTAAACAGAATAAGATGCCATAGACTTTTCCTTCTCATTTCCTAGGCAAATGTTAGTAAGCAGGTATAAGAGAAAACATTGATAAAAGCATTTCTAGCACATCTCACAGTGGCACAACTACAGGAGAAAGGAATTTCCATATTGACAACATTGAAGAGACCAGAAAAGAACAATCACGTAACCAACAATCAAAACTGTTCTAATCTTGGAGATTAGCTTTCTAGATTGGGGATACAATGCTAATCCTTTCATTTTTATGGCCATAAAGGAGATATGCTTCATTAGAGATCAAGCAATCATTCAATAACTTAAATATCCACTATTGGAAAGAACTGGAAATACAAAGAAGATGACAAACCCATCACTCTGGAGCAGATTACAGTTCAATTCAATTTATCAAATATCTATTTGTTAGTCAGAAGTTAACAGAATACTCAAATCGCTGATAGCAGAGCTAGGAAGATCTTCAATAAATAACTACTAGGTCATGACCACTATGAAAGAAGTAGTACAAGGGGCCGCCTCTATGGCCTCATGATTAAGTTTGGCGTGTGCTGCTTTGGTGGTCTGGGTTCTGTTCCTGGGTATGGACCTCTACCACTTGTCAGCAGCCATGTTGTGGCAGTGACCCACATACAAAATAGAGGAAGACTGGCACAGATGTTAGCTCTGGGTAAATCTGTCTCAGCAAAAAAAAAAGGAAAAGAAAAGAAAGAGAGAAAGAAGCAGTACAAGATGCTTTGGTAATATAACAAGAGGACTTAACCTAGTTTAAGCTGTCAGGTAGGATCTCCCCTAAAATGTGATGCTAAAGGTGAGACCTAGAAGATAAAGAGGTATTATGAAGTCAATGGGGGAGAAGCACATTATAGGCAGAAAGAACAGCATATGTTAAAGCCCAGAGTTTGGGGTGGAAAAAAGTGTCGCACATTTCATTCTGAGAGAAGTTCAGTATGACTGGACCCTGGAGAGAGAGCAATTAGAGATGCAGCTGGAAGGTAAGTGGGGGCCCCAAAGGTGCCATAGATGGCCTCAACGGCCACAGGATGATCTCAGACATCATCTTAAAACCCTTGGAAGTCACTGAGGGGTTTTAATGGCCAATGATACAGGAAGATTTGCATTTTTAAAAATGACATCTCTAATTACATTGTGAAATATTACAGGAAAGAGGCAAGAGCAGAGACGGGAGTCTTAATAAGGAGACTACTGCAGCACGTAAGGCAAGAGATGATGGCAGTGGTTGGGATAACACTGTTTCCCAACTGGGGATAATGACTCTGTCCCTTGGGTACATTTGGCAAAATCTGGAGACCTTTCTGATTGTCATGACTTCGAATGCTATTAATGATATCTGGTGGATAAAGGCCAGAGACGCTGCTAAACATCCTACAATGCACAGGACAGCCCCCCAAAACAAAGAATTATCTAGCAAAAAAATGTCAACAATGCCAAGGTTGAGAAACCCTGGGGTAAAGCAGTGGCAGTGGGATGGAGAAAAGGAGATGAATTTGAGAGAGAGTTAGAGGTAAAACCAAAAAGACGAGAAAAAGGGAGAAGTCAAGAATAATATCTGGTTTTTGGCAAGACTTGTACAATAAAGTGCTATAGCAGATACTTATACAAAGTAGTATGAGAACAAAGAAGCAGCAGCTGACTCACTTGATTAGGGAAGACTCGGGTGGAAGGGGGTGCACCAGGAAAAGAGTCCAGCAGCGCATTCTCTAATTATACTCAAGTAACGATTTAAAATGAAATAAACGAAAAAAGTTTACCATTACTTACAATTTTGTCATAAAAGTCTTTGGGAAGTTTAGAAAGAATTTCTACTGCTTCCAAAAGCTCATACGCATCTATCTGTGGTACCTCATCACCATCATCACCACCTTCCAGGAGAAAAACAAAACAAACCTTAATTACTTATCAAACAGTTACCAGTCCTTTCATACTCTAGATGAAACCTTGATACAGAAGGGATCAGTTATTAACGCTATGAACTACTTAGATTTTATTAAAAGGCAGTCCTACAAAAGGTGTCTAGTGAACATAGGTTCTTGTGGTAGGACCCATTCTTGCTAATTTTTACAGAAACCAGTGTTTAGAATTGGCTTACCTCCCTCAGCATCACCACCAGCAGCCTGTTGCTGTTCCAATTTAGCTTCTAGTTCTTGCTGGGAACGCAAAAATCGAGTTGGTTTAGGAGCACCTGTTGGCAGTTTGACCCATTCTTCTTCTAGTTCTTTCAACTGCAAACACGATAAAATATTTTAAACATCTACATCTACATCTCTGCCGCTAGAGAACAGACTTCACATTTACACTTACTAACATATCAGAACCCAGTTTCTTATTTATGTGGCCCCAACAGATCAAACAAGAGAAGATAAATTTAAATTGCATACATTTTGTAGCATAAGTAAAACTGACAAATTTACTACACTGAAGATATATGATTAAGCACTTAGAAAAAAGAATAAAATCCACTTTTTAGGACACTCTCATTACTTCATGAATTCAGATACGTTTATATCAGATAAAGTCTCCAAAACCAACTGTACTAATAAAAACAGGTAAAAATGCATTTTGTCTAAACAGATATCAAGTCCTGCCACCCAACAGCATTATAAAGGAATCTTTTAAAAACTGCTATAGATTCAACACTAACATACTGGAGGCCCTGAATGCACGGTATTCAACTTGAGAGGACAAAGTAACAGCAGACACTGTTAGCTATGCTCAGAAAAATCAACTGTTTTCAAAATTAAGAATGAAAAATAGTTATTTGCAAGGACAGGACCTCAACAACAATGACAAGAAGGAAACATCTTCATATTATGCAAAGATAACTAAAAACCTTTGTGCCTACCTGGACAGAGTTTATATTTTGTAATGGGGGTCTCAGAGCATCCCGAATCCATCTGTAAATCTCCACAGCAATTAGTTTGGCTTCATCTCGAACAGCCTTCTCTCGAGACTCAAAGAGTTTTGGCAACACTTTGATAATTGGCTTAAGTAAGACGATTTTAGAACCAAATTCACTAGAAGTGAAAAATTGGAAAAAAAAATTGTCAACAAGCAATATGCTTGGGTAAAGTGTTAGCTTTCACCCACTCATACTTCCATGCCTACTCATTAACAGAGTTAGATATGTTAACTTTTTTTAAGGGAGCAAAAAAAAAAAAAACTCATAACCAGATCTATGTTTAGATGTCACTCTTCCAAGAATATTATTTAATATCTAGGGTCCAAAATAATATTACCATTTTAAAGCTATCTTTCTAGGTAACCAGACTAGAAATAATTCAAATCTATAAAAGACCAATACTGGTGCAATATCTTAAATATATATGTATATGCACATAAAAGCTTAAAAATATAAACAAACCAGTTTCTAAATATTTAGATGAGTGAAATCTACTTTTAACAAACTTTTAATAGTTCTTATAATTATGGTGGTTCACTCAACTCGACAGATCACTATCCTGCCAGTTTGTGTTCCATTCCTGACTTCAAAGCTATCACCTTGTAACTCCAGGCAACTTAAATCTCTCTTTGCTTCAGTTTTTCACAGGAAAAACAGGTGCATTCTGACTTCTTTTAAAAAGGTAGCACATTTAACCTTATATATCTGTCACATATTGTGTTTTTAAGTTTCCAACTGGCCAAATTTAGCTTTCTGATTCACTGCTAACATTTCTGAATAACAAATTCTGAAGCAAGAGAGATTTTTTAGGAAAAAACAGACATTCTGCAGCAGGACCTATAAATATTATTAACCTATTATCTGATATATACAAATTTATCTTGTGCACAAATGCAACAAAATTTTTCAGTAATAGCTACTGACATATTCCAATAGATAAAGGAGGAGACTGTGAAAATACCCTCCCAGGAAAGTGATATTTAACAAGACACCTGGTTGTATAAATAGTTTAGATGTAGGTATCATAACATGGAAATAAACTACATGATCTCCACAACTTCCTTTAAAATCCCTTTTATTTTAATAGAAAAGAACATGTTAACTTGGCTCAGCTGACCTTGAAGACTAAAGAAAAATAAGAACTTATGGGGATGATAAACCGCTCTGTTTAGCGATACTCATCATGGTGCCTGAAGAACCTAACATTTTGGATCTCTTAATCTTCCTTTATGTTACTACTGTTTCATCTGAATTTTTTTTATTTCTCTATCCTGGCCTACTTCCAAAAGATATCAAAAAAAACAGATGACGCAGGTCCACATGGAAAATAGACTCCTTAACAAAACAAAACCTAATTTTGATACTAAACATATTACTATAGGAATAAAAGGGTTCCAGAAGCCCATTTTAAGGGCCACAGAACATATCTGGTCTCCTGAAGCTATCTACGTTAGTGATAGCTCTGGAACCTAGGACTGAACATTTCGGCCCAAGGTTCTTGAAGGTCCCAGAGAGCTGCCTAGTTGCACCACAGATTCTGAGATGCTTTAGGACAAAGAAAGAACCAGCCAAGGATGGGACTAAACACACGGACAAGGCAGACTGAGAAGATACACCTAACTTGTTCTTCTTCTACCCTATTCTCCCAGTCAGCATAAAAATGAAATAACCAGAGCTTATAGCATTCTAGATTAGAAACTTCTAATTTAAAGGTAGAAGAGTATAGTATAATAAATATTTTTATTAAGAGATCCGATACTAAGGACAGAACAGATCTACTAAGACAAGCACGGTCTTGACGACCAAGTCAATTCACTAAATTTCAAAGATGAGAGAATGAGCACACTATTTACTACTCATAAAAACACATGCCAACTATATATACTATAATAGGTTAGAAACAAGGAAAACTTTCTTCAGATTCACGAGAATCTAAGTGAAAGTCAAATTTTATAAAAGAACATTATGAACCAAGCGAAAGACAACATAAAAGTTTAAGACTTATAAATTGAGGATAGTTTAACAAAATTTAAGAATTTTGATACTTTCACATAAGATAAACACCAAAGGAAGCATTTTCTCCAAGAAGGAGGTCATACATGAAATCACAAGAGAGTTGAGTTGGGAAGATCTTCACTCCCATAGGTCACACATTTAGGGTTTCACTAGAGCTGCTTTCTAAAGTCCCTCATGTGGATAGTATTGGGACAGGATATCAGATTAGAAGGACTGCCAAATCAGAACAAACTAGTGGTTTGTCTAATTCAGATTTCCATAGCAAATTACAGCCACTTGTTCCTGACAGAGATCCCATTCATGAAAAACTTTACCACGAAACGACGAGAAATTCTAGGGTTGAAAATAACTTATTACATAAGAGTACGAGTTATTTTCTATCTGCTGTTGCTATGTTTCTGTTTAAAAGGCATATAGCATTTGCTTCTACTTTACTAAAAAGGCACCTAAACAAAGATTTGCTTTAGCCAACAAACTGTTTTTAGCCAACACTTGAAAGTCAGAAATTTATGGTTCAGGATAACAAGAGAAAAAGAGCTGCTTAAGTACCCTAAGGGGTGCTTTTCTGTGAAAAGGCCAACTCATAATCCGAGAACAGGTCAGAAATGTCCCACTCATCTTCATTAGAAAGGGATTTAGATAAAATAACCACACAACACAATTAAAGGCTAAAATTACTGAATACAAAGTGTCCCACTTGAGGAATGACTTCAGCTTTTCCAGGTCACTGTCCTGGTTGGTGTGGCATGTCAACTTAAGTCCAGCAGTTTTCATTTCTGTTCAAACCAGGAACCCAAACTCAATTGAGAAAGTGTAGTTAAGGGAACTAAAGCAAAAAGAAAAGGTCTTACCTTAAGGCTTTCCTCAGTGTCTCTATACAGGCCACTATGATCTTGGGGTTCTTGTTGTCCAGGCCTTTTAGGAGCTCTTCTTGCACAGCCTCTCCCTTCTCAATCTCTATGTACATTAGACAAATCTCAATGCCTAGCTCCTTGGCTTTGGCTTTGGGTTGGTTGAATACTTTACTTACAACACCTGATACAACTTCTCCTGTGGTTCTGTAATATAGATTATAAACAACAACCCCACACACAAAAACATACTTTAGTAGAAAGAGCTGGGAAAAAGTCATGGAAGGGGGAGGGAGGGATACTTTTTAAAATGCTTAGAAATTTTAAAAATTAGAGATATTTATTTTACAGCCAAGAACATTAAAGAAAAACCCACACGAACCATAAAAGCTTAACATGTCACATCACATAATGACAGAGAAGCACCATTTCTGTTTATAAATGTAGAAAATTCAAACAAGAAAGCAAAAATTCCTTGAAATCCCTCTACCCAGAGAAAATTACTTTCAACTTTTTGGTATCCATCCTTCCAGACTTTTCTATAGGTATATAGATAGACAAACTGACGGATAGAGATACAGATATATTTTACCAAAGTAGGATTACAGAGTTTTTTTGACATTTTTTTAAAAAATCATTTTAAATACTGCTTAGGACAGAAAATTTCTTCACAGAGGGAACAGATATATACCTTTAATAACAAAGGGCTGCTCCGACTCCTTGGCAAGACTTTACAGTAACTTTATTGCTTGCGTCTCTTCTAAATTAAATAAAACCTGTCTACTGGAAATTAGAGGAACTGAGTGGGTTGGGATTACATGCAGCATTTGTCAAAAAATTTTCCGGTATTATAAGAAAAATGAAATTAAAAAAGCAATGGTCTCACTAATGGCAAGGGAAACTTGGTGACACTGGTTACCCAAACTGTCAAATTAATGACTGTCATTATTGGTATAATCTTTGAAGTCAGTCAAGTATATTTCTTGTGCAATTAAGCCAAGAGTCCCCACTTTTTTTTTGTATGGAAGGTTCCTTTCAATGACATAAAGAGTAGTGTTAGAAAAATCAGGTTTATGAGGTATGGGACAGTGGGTTATTAGAAACCTCTATCATCCGTGGCTCAAGTCAAATAGGCCGAGAGTCACAGAGGTTGTTTAGTTAGCATCACCTCTCATAAGAGATAAAAACGCCTAATAATCACAGGGAGAAGGAAATGTTTCTAAGATCACCTACTGGGAACCCTTGTACAAAAAGATTTTTGTGGGGCCCAAATGTTTTCAGTGAAATTCTGATAATTCCTTTGCATTAACAATCTCAGTTTCTCCTAAAAGTTACTACAGATTTTCCCTCTTAGTTTAGAGTAACTCTCATACAAAAGACTCAAAAGGAAACTCACTTGCTCATCAAACCTTAAAGTAACAACTCGAGATCTGATTCCTAATTTGCTCCTCTTTAGAGATCTCACGTACCGTTTCGATTTCAGCAAGCAGATAAGCACTGAATGAAACAAGTATCAAGGAGCTACGAAAGTAAGAAAATAGTATCTTCTAGAAGTGCTAATAACTAAGGACAGTGATCCATAAATATATATAAATTAATCCACGGAGCACCAGACAGGGTTTTTACCAGAATAGTTGGAAAGAAACTACTTACTTTCCTGCTACATGAGCATTTTCGACATAAACAAGTGCAGCTTCTAATCCTTTTAATTGAACCACTGCATTGGAATCAGTCACAAATTTTTTGATCAATCCTAAATATTTGGACCACTCTGGGCTCTTTTCATCCTTTATTTTCTGGAAGATCTTCAGGGCCTCTTCATACCCACTTAACCTTGCTTTCCATAGCTAAAAGAAAAGTAGTATTTTGAAAAACAAAATTTAATGATATTATTATTATTTCCTGCTCATTTGGGGAGTTGGGGAGAGAGTGACTACCCTTTACCAGGCAGTTTGAACAAAGGACTCCATGATTAGAAACAAAAAAGGAGTTTAAGGAATTCAGATAGTTTTCAAAAAAGATTAGCTACTAAACTACTTCTTCTAAGTGTTTAAGATTTATGATATTCTGCCAAAGTCATCTAGAATTCATAATAGGCCACTACAAATGTATCTCACTTTGTACCCAAGTATTACTAATTCCTTCTTTGTAATACGGCATTAAAGAGGTAACAATTCAAACACGAGAAATCATCTTGCTGAAACTGTCTAACCTCCCAAGTATGCTGTTTTTCAGTTGTATCGTGTAATCATTAGGCAGCTTTATATGTGTGTATATATCACACCGTATATGTGTGATAAAACAAGCCAATGACACTGAAGTTTGAATTTCAGCAAAGTCTTACCTTGTGTTCACATTTCTGATCAACTGGCAGTTTCATCCACTCACTGTCATCTCCCATGGTGCTTCCAGTTTCTCCTTAGAATTAAGGGTAATTCCTGCTCAGATAAAAATTGACACCTATTAACTCTAGCAATCAAGTAGTCTCTTAAGACAAAGTAACTTTTCCAAGACTATTATTTCATCATGCATACACCAACAATTCTTTGGTCAAATGCCCATTTAATTCCATTAATAAAACATTTAAAAAGGAAAAGGAGAAAAAAGTCAATCAGAAAGTCTAAATGAATCTAGAAGGGACAGATATTTGTTTAAAAAAAAATGATACTGGGGCTGGCCCAGTGGCGCAGGGGTTAAGTGCACATGTTCCACTTCGGCGGCCCGGGGTTTGCCAGTTCAGATCCCGGGTGCGGACATGGCACTGCTTGGCAAACCATGCTGTGGTAGGCGTCCCACATATAAAGTAGAGGAAGATGGGCACGGATGTTAGTTAGCTCAGGGCCAGTCTTCCTCAGCAAAAACAGGAGGACTGGCAGCAGATGTTAGCTCAGGGTTAATCTTTCTCAAAAGAAAAAAAAATGATACTTATATATTTTCCCAAATAGGAATTTCTTAGATGTATGACAAAGCTAGAATGACACTGAAGAGCTGAGCTACTTGGCCTTTTAAGAGGGCAAGAAAAGAGTTTTAAAGAAAGTCATACTTTTAACTGTCAACCTAAAATTCCTTATAGAAAATAACCAACATGGAAAAATCTCGATGCTACTTAGCTTTCTAACTAATTCTAGTCAATATGACTCTAGTCAATATGTTTATATAAACAAAAAATTAAACCCCTGAATAAACTATTCCTTTATAAACTTTAAACCATTTTTAGTTAGAGGTTTATAGTCAACATTCTTTTAACAATTTTATGCTATTCATTTAGATCACACCTTTTTTTTCTGATTATAAAAGTGATGTATGTTAACTGCAGAAAATCTGGAAAGTATAGAAAATATATAGGAAGGAAAGTATTAAAACATAATTTTACCACCAATTAGTAACCATGATGAACACTGAAGTGTGTATCACTTGAATCCTTCCAGAGTTTTTGTATTTGGGTTTTTTTTTTTTTTTTTTTTGCTGAGGAAGATTTGCCCTAACATCTGTCCCAATCTTCCTTTATTTTTACTATGTGGGCCGCCAGCACAGCATGGCTGCTAACAGAGAGGTATAGGTCCATGCTTGAGAACCGAACCCAGGCCACTGAAGCAGAGCATGCTGAACTTAACCAGTAGGCCACTGGGGCTGGCCCATTTCACATTTTTTCAATGCACATGCAGTATGTAAATTACATGAAAAAGACAGGAATAATCCTCTTGGAATCTTTTTCTTATATGGTCACAAACATTTTCCCATATTTGGGATGATGTTTAAAGCTTGCATAGCACTCCATCTTATAATGTACCATAGTTATTAATCCTAACGTTGGACATATAAGTTGTTTCCAATTTTCCAATATTATAAATAACATAGAAAGGATGCTGTGTATCTCTTCATCTCTGGTCCTGCTCTGACATAAAATATATCTTCAATAAATACTTGTTTAATGAACATATACCTTGATGGTGTCTCCTATGAATCACATACTGTACTTTGAACCAAGAACAACTGCATGGAAGAAAGATATTCTCCCCACTTTACACACTAGGCTCACAAAGTTTAAATAACTTCCCTAAAACAACAAGGCTGGTAGGCAGTGAGAGCACACTAAGATTCAAAGTCTACGCTTCTTCCTTTACAACTTATTCCCTCCTATCAAAATGTAGGAACTATCCCAGGGAAATTTATATACTCAAAGGCTGAACTGTAAAAGTGTATTAGAATAAGTGGAACTTTCACTAAGACTTCTCTCCAAAATCCCCAAGACCCTGTGAAATAATAGCAGTGTGCTTTAGAGTAGGAGTCAAACCTTAACAGAGAATCTACAGGAACTCTAATACAGCAATGGTCAGAGAGAAAATAGTATAACAGTTTGGAAAATAGTATGCCATTACTTAAGTTGAAGATGCATACCCTCTACTATCCAGCAACTTTGTTTCTTGCTATATACCCTAGAAATTGATGCCAACTGCATCAGAAGACCTATACGAGAATATTCATAGCGAAAAAAGAAAAGTCATAGCAAAAAAAAAAGAAGTCTTTTATGAAAAGACTTTTCAGAAGTCAAAAGTTAGAAATATTTGATAAGTTCATCAAAAAGAAAATGAATAACTAGTGGTATATTCACTGAGTGCAATATTATATAGAAACAAAAACAAATGAACTATGCAGTACCTTTCAAACTCTACAGTCTTTTTTTTTTTTTTCGAGGAAGATTAACCCTGAGCTAACATCTGCCGCCAGTCCTCCTATTTTTTTTAATTTTTTTTAAAGATTTTATTTTTCTCCTTTTTCTCCCCAAAGCCCCCCGGTACATAGATGTATATTTCGTTGTGGGTCCTTCTAGTTGTGGCATGTGGGATGCTGCCTCAGCCTGGTCTGATGAGCAGTGCCATGTCCGCGCCCAGGATTCGAACCAACGAAACACTGGGCCGCCTGCAGCGGAGCGCGCGAACTTAACCACTCGGCCACGGGGCCAGCCCCAAGTCCTCCTCTTTTTGCTGAGGAAGACTGGTCCTGAGCTCACATCTGTGCCCATCTTCCTCTACTTTATATGTGGAACGCCTACGACAGCATGGCGTGCCAAGCAGTGCCATGTCCGCACCCGGGATTCAAACCGGCGAACCCCAGGCCACCAAAGCGGAACGTGTGAACTTAACCACCACGCCACTGGGCCAGCCCCAGTCTTTTTTTTTTTAATTTAAATAATTGTACACTGATATGTTTGTAAAATACAATAAAAATTATTAGATCTGTGTATTTTTAAAGTTGCTCAAGTGAATGCAAAATAGTCCAGTCACCATGTATAACAATTTGGTGGTTCCTTAAAAATTTAACATAGACTTATCATATGGCTCTACAATTCCACTCCTAGGAATATACCAAAAAACTGAAAACAGGGGGCCGGCCCCATGGGCAAGTGGTTAAGTTTGCGTGCTCCGCTTTGGTGGCCCAGGGTTTCACTGTTCGGATCCTGGGCACCGACATGGCACGGCTCATGAGGCCACGTTGAGGCGGCAGCCCACATGCCACAACTAGAAGGACCCACAACTAATATATACAACTATGTACTGGGGAAATTTGGGGAGGAAAAGCAGGAAAAAAAAAAACCCCTGAAAACAGGTACTCCAACAAGTACAGGTACATGCATATTCATTGCAGCACTGTTCACATTGGCCAAAAAACAGCCCAAACATCTATCAACGGATAAATAAACATACTGTCGTACGTACATATGATGGACTATTACTCAGCCATAAAAGAGAATGAAGTACTGATATGTGTTACAATGTGGATGAACTTCACAAACACGATGCTAAGTGAAAGAAGCCAAACACAAAAGGTCTCATATTCTATGATTCCGTTTATACGAAATATCCAGAACAGACCAACCCAGAGACAGAATGCAGACTGATGGGTGCCAGAGGTTGGGAAGAGTGGGGAGCGGGGAGAAACTGCTTAATGGGGAAGGAATTTTACTATGGTGTGATGGAAATGTTTTGGAACTAGATAGAGATGGTGGTTGCACAACACTGAAAGTACAAAATGCTACTGTTCACTTTAAAATGGCTAATTTTATGTTACGTGAATTTAATCAACAGTTTTTTTTTAAAGTTCCCAGGTGATTCTAATGTACACCCTGGGTTGAAAACCTCTAAAGTTACTTTCTTGGCACAAGTGTGAACTGCAAAAGCAATCTTTCCTATCTGACTGTTTTTTAAAGAAATACTCAATGAAAGTGTTTAAACATTTTCCAACCAAGAGAACGTGAACAATAATATTCGATTCTCGGTATTCTGTGAGTTCACTGCAATACTCTTTTTTTCTTCTTATTGGTTCCTTTTAGAAACATGAAGAAAAAGGTTATCCAACCTAACCACCTCATATAAAATTTATATGCCATTATGTCACATTTTCTGAAATGGGTTCTACTACTTTATAGCCTGAGTTTTAAAAAACTGGTGTTTTGCTTCTTTCTATTCAAAGGAAAGGCTCGCTTCATATCAACACTTCCCCAGCCACTGATATAATGGACATAGTGTTTGTGTATACATGCGACACTGGGGACTCTCGCTCTGCTGTGTTTTTCTTCTTCCAGTATTGATAAACTAAGAAAAAAAGGACTGCTCCACTAATTTTCCCTCACAATCATTTTAATTTTAGAATTTAAGTGTTTACATATACAAGAAAATGAGTTATGAAGCATTACAACAAAACTGTCATGTTACCTGCCCCCATCTAAAAATCAGAACATTCCCAATTTATTACGGCAACTGCATTTCTTTCCTGCCCCATCCTACTTCCCATAGAAGCACGTTCCTGAAGTTTGCTTAGTTCTATGCCATAGTCGCAGCCACATATCCCTAAACAACAAAATTAATTACACTTGTTTACGAGTTTTAGAAAAATTTTATCATAGTTTGCAGTCTTCCATAACTTGCTTTTTCATTCACTTCTTCATCTGTAAAATTCACCCATGTGGTGTACTAAAGTTCAAAGCTACTCAAAGTGTGGTCCAAAGATGTGCTAGTTCACGCACTTATCATTCAGAGATAAGTACAGAAATGGAAATAAACATTCAGAAACTGCCAGAGCACCTCTTCTAACTTCTTTTAATATGACGGCTTGAGGAAATGAAGAAAGTTCAGCAAGGCTCAAGTATAAAATGCAACAAGGAAAGTAAGGGGGTGTGGTGTCAGCCTGGAAAGTAGTCAAGATCAGACCCTGGAAGGTCTTGTAAGCAAGGTTGAGGATTTGGACTTTATCCCAAAGATGAAAGGAGACTTTGAAGGACTATAAGTAGGAAAAGTATATAGCTATCAAACTTGCATTGTTCAAAGATTAGGTAATGTAAATACAAAAGCAATGTAAAGAATGGCTTGGAAGGCAGTAACAAGGGAGGGAAATCAGAAGGCTGTAGTCTAAATGAAAGATGATGGGACCTGAGGGTGGTGGCAACACAGACAGACAAAAGTGGATGGATTTTAGACCTATAAGGAATGTTAAAGAATGTCCTCACTGAGTGAATGTAGAAGAGGTGTAAGAGAGGAACAAAGATGAAGTTGTGGACAAGCTGAGTTTGAGATGCCCACTAGACGCGTGTAGATGCAGGCAACAGCTGGAGATTCAGCAAGAGATCTGGCTTGCAGATAAACATTTAGGAGTTATCAGTAGATAAATGTAATTAAAACCAAGGGGGTGGATGATAGCACTGAGGGAGACTACAGAGTGAGAAAGGGGCCCAGGATAGAGTTCAGGTGAAACCAGCACTTGGCAAGACAGGGAGATGAGCCCGTCAGTGTACCATGTACACTGCCTGGCACATAAAATGATCAACTGATGTCTGCTGGGGAAAGAAAAATACCCACAAAAATCCAAGCAGCAGTAAAAGTCTTATCAAATTTGAGTTTTTGCTATTTGAGAAAATTTTTATCTTCTTCTATTTCTCCCTGTGAATCTAAAAAATTTAAATTAAAAAAAAATCTGTACCTTCAAACTTGAGGTGAGACCTTGGGTAAGTTACTTAGGCAAATGCATACTGCCTCAGCATGCTTGCGTGTAAGGTGGGAATAATGTATCCGCCTCAGAGGGTTGTTTTGTGGATTAAATGAGTCAGGACATGTAAAACTCTTAGACTAGGTACTTGGCATCTAGCAAGGGCTCAATAAATGTTAGCAATCGACTACCATCATCAGTGTTCACTGGCATTCCCAATTTGAAAATATTTATTTCATTTCTAAATTACAGTTGACTTCATTTTGGAATTTTATAGGATTAAAATAGCAAACATAAATACCCAAAACTGAAAATCATTAGACATTTTACTCATAATAGTTACTTGAAAATGATATACTCATTGACACAAGTCATAAATTAAATACTTGAAAGAGAATAAAATACATTACACATAATGCATAGACCTCTTACAATTTTATTACAGTCACTTTACTTTCTTTACTTTTTTATTTCATGCATTGACCAAATAAAGAACTGAAACTACGGCTTTTGCTTTTTTTTTTTTTTTAACCTCTTTTGGTCTAGTTAACACTTGGGGGCAAGGCCACATATCTCTCTTGTTCCTTCAAATAATAAAATGGAACTAGTACTATTTACCTTCCATTTTGTCTTAAGAGCCTACACAACAGGTTCTTTTTCTGTGTTACAGACCCTTGGTGAAGTCTATAGACACCTTCTCAGAATATTTTTTAATGCATAAAATATTACATTAAATTAATTATGTTGAAATACAGCTATCGAAATATTTTTAAATGTGAATATATGGGTTTCTTCATTAATACATTAAATAAAATCTAGCAGCAAGTTTAATAACTACTGTAATTCTGAAGTTATAATGACCAAAACTATTTAGCTATAACACATAACGTGATTATGAAAATGATTTCTATTGGTAACAAAGGCATGGCTTCTTCTAACATTATTGTGGTTTATTGCCTACATCCTTAATTGAAGAAAATGCTAAAATTTCAGTTAAAAGGTTAGTGAAAATTAAGATGTGATTATTTTTCCTTCCAAGTTCACAGAATCCCTGAACATTCTAACCCCAGGATAAAATCTCTTGGTCTACAACCTTTCAAATTCCATGATTGCATGAACACTCTTTATTTTCAAAGACTTTGGGACACTGTCTACAATTGTCCCACAGTACCTACTTACAATGATGGTAAATACCAATCCTGTATTTCAATAGCACTTCATATTTTACAAGTATTTTTACAATCATTCTCTTATTTAAGAATCTAGTGAGGAAGACATTTAATCACTTCTATGTATTTCATAACGTAAATGCAAGCACACTATTATCTCATTCTGGTTTCTTTCCTCTCTTCCTTCTTTTGCATTATCTTTAGTTATGTGACTCTTTCTTATTGAACTGTAAGATTCTCTTGAGCAAGAGCTTTTTTATTAATCTCTAATCCTTACAAGGCTCAAAATTTTTTTTAAAAAGTGGGATAAAGCAACTACCCCTATCCTCTTTTTACAAATGGGGAAATAGAGGTTAAGGGTCTTGCCCGAGGTCACTTAAGTCGGAGAGACTGGTCTAGAAGAGATTTCTTGACTCCTAGTTAGGTGAAATTTATCTACACATGGTTTCCACATTATCTATAGTGACAAGTATTCACACTTTTTAAATAATATTTATTTTGGTGATTAACTCAATGAAAATATAAAGAGCAAATGAGAGTATATGTGAAAGACAAGTTTATCTGCCTCCAAAAGGATGTAGGCAATTTAGAGAAATTTAAAATACAGTTAGGTGGTAAGAGGGAACCATCCCTGGTCAGCAGCTGCCTAATAATCAAGCTAACTACCCAAGTGGGCCTTAAAACACTGTTAACCTGCCCCTGGATAAGAGAGGAATGACTATAGTTTTCATTGTAATTTGGGGTTAGCCATGCAGTCCAACTCTCCCCCGTGGCAAACCTTACTCCTTTGAGAGTTGAAAAGGAAAATCTTTCTGTGAGATTAATGAAAAATGAAAGGGTGGTAGACCATGATCTCTATAATTCATAGTAGTTCTAAATTTCTGATTATAATTCTAGAACACTTTGTGGGTGGGGCATTAAAGTGACCACTTGTTTGAAAGCAAAACTTTGCCTATACCTGCAAATTTTAACTAATCATTATCATGAAGGAAAGTAAAAGCCTTGGGAACATTCAGAACACATTCAGGAAGCAATGAGGAGGAACCTCAGAGTCAATATAAAAGGGAAGGTGTGCAGAATAAAATTTAACAATTTCATGAGTTAACAAGCTAAAGGCCTGAATGATTTCTTTAGAAAAATGTAGTATTGTTTTCAATATACACAATAAACTAAAACCAAACTAACATTCAAAGAGTGGAAACAACCCAAATGTCCATCCACTGATTAAAAGAATAAATAAAATGTGGTAAATCCATACTATAGGATATTATTCAGTAATAAAAAGAAATGAAGTAGTATAGAGAACTCCTAAAACTCGACAACAAAAAAACAAACAATCCGATTAAAAAATAGGCAAAGGACTTGAAGAAACATTTCTCCAAAGACATACAAACTGCCAATAAGCATACGAAAAGATGCTCAACATTACTAATCATTAGGGAAAAGCAAATCAAAACTGTAAGGTGCTACTTCACACCCATTAGGATGGTTACTATCAAAAAAACAGAAAACAAGTGCTGACAAGGATGTGGAGAAATTGGAACCTCATACACTGCTGGTGGGAATGTAAAATGGTATAGCTGCTGTGCAACACAGTACAGCAGTTCCTCAAAAACTTAAAAATAGAACTACCATGTGACCCAGCAATTCCACTTCTGGGTGTACGCCCAAAAGAACTGAAAAAGCAGGGTCTCAAAGAGATATTTGTACACCCGTGTTCACAGCACATTATTCACAACAGCTAAAACACGGAAGCAACCCAAGTGTCCATCAACGGATGAATGGATAAGTAAAACGTGGAATACACACACAATGGAATATTATTCAGTTTTTATTATTCAGCCATTCTTAAAAAGAAATTCTGACATACGCTATAATCTGGGTGAAACTTGATATTATGCTAAGTGAAATAAGCCAGTCACAAGGAGGCAAATACTGTATGATTCCACTTACATGAGGTACTTAAGAGTAGTCAAAATCATAGAGACAGAAAGTAGACTGGTCGCTACTACTGGATGGACAGAATGGGGAATGGGGAGGTATAAAGTTTCAGTTTTACAAGAAGAAAAGAATTATGGAGATGGATGGTAGTGATGGTTGCATATTACGAATGTATTTAATACCACTGAACTGCACACTTAAAAATGGTTAAGACGGTATGTGTTATGTGTATTTGTTGTATGTATTTTACTACCATAAAAAAAATGAAGTACTGATATATGCTACAACATGGATAAACCTCGAAATCATTATGCTAAGTTAAAGAAGCCAGGCACGAGGGACCACATATTGTATGATTCCATTCAAATTAATTGTCCAGAATAGGCAAATCTATAGAGACAGAAAGTAGATCAGTGGTTGCCTAGGATTAGGTTTTGGGGGATATTAGAAGGGTGATGGCTAAGGGGTGTGGTGTTTCTTTTAGGGGTAATGAAAATGTTCTAAAACTGACTGTGGTGATGGTCACACAAATCTATGAATATACTTAAAACCATTGAATTGTACACTTTAAATGGGTGAATGGTAGGTAAACTATGTATCTCACTAAAACTGTTTAAAAAAAACAGACTAACAAAGTTAGTTAATTATAAAGAATTACTCTATTCTAATTTTACCTATTCATTCATTGAACTTCCCTATGGGTAAACCAGGATGTGCTCAAGGAGTTCAAGTAAGATGTGTAAACAAATAATCATAATACAAAATATACTGTATGTGGAAAGTGCCCTCAGCAAGGGACAAATAAGGGTTATGGGAATTCAAAGATAGGATTAACTATCAGTGAATGAGGGACAGTCAGCGAAAATCTCACAGAAAGGATGGCATCTGAACTCTGACAAAAGACAGGTGGGATTTGTCAAAAAACAGTAGGGGAGAGGAGATATCCTAGGATGAGAAAACAAGAAAGGCAAAGTCTTGGAGCTAGGCTGAGCATGTTTAGGGAACAGTGAATGGCTCCATTTATTGGAGTGTAAGACCAGAAAGGTAGACTAGGGCCAGATCATGTAGAATCTTGAATATTAAGCTAAACAGCAGGGGATGCTGATGAATTGAAGCAGGGCAGTGACGTAATCCTATCTACTTTAGAAAGATAAATCTGTGTAGAACGAATTGAAAGGGAGAGAAAGTAGAGAGTCTTCATCGGAAATTACTGCAGTACTCCAGGACAAAGATAAACAGGAGCCAGAACTAGGGGTCTCGGCAACAGGAATGGAAAGGGTGGGCAGGGCAGACCGAAGGCAGTTACATTAAAGAAGTAGAATCAACTAAAGACATGGGTGTAGGAAGACGTGGCTCATAGGAGGGTCCCGTCTGGGTGAATGGGAGAGCAGTGGTGCCAGTACAGCAATATAAGTCAGAGGAAGTTCTGGGTTTTTCGTTTTGGGGGAATGGAGAAGAGGTGAGGAATATGATGAGTTTGGTTTTAGACTTGAGAAGTACCATCTTCAAGTGGTTGGAAATGTGGCACCAGGGATGAACAGAGGGTTCTGGATTTCACAAACATACATATAGGAAACCAAGTTTTCATTACATAGCAAGGTTTGATGCTTTAAGAATGAATAAAATTGCCAACATGAGAAGTACTAATAAAATTAATTTGAACTATACATGATGCTTGCTATGGTTCATTCAATCTAGTCCATAGTACAAATATTCAGAAATTTCAGGGGCTGGCCCAGTGACACAGTGGTTAAGTTTGTACGCTCCTTTATGGCAGCCCGGGGTTCGCCGGTTTGGGTCCTGGGTACAGACCTATGCACTGCTTATCAAGCTATGCTGTGGCAGGCGTCCCACATATAGAGTAGAAGATGATGGGCACGGATGTTAGCTCAGGGCCAATCTTCCTCAGCGAAAAAAGAGGATTGGCAGCAAATGTTAGCTCAGGGCTAATCTTCCTCAAAAAAATTCAAATTATTCAGAGCTCCCAGGAAGTTTTACCTAGCCTAAGACAGATGCAAAGGCAAGAAGGCGAGCTAAAATAAATCTATTTTACAGAAATATTATAACTTTTATACTACTGATATATCAAAAATGTCTTCCAAAGAGCTCAAATACCATATAGTCCACACTATTCCTGAAAAAGGTTTAGATGTAATTGTTTATTTTTAGACCAGAGGTTAAGAAACGTTTCCAAGGTCACACATAAAGGCAGAACTTAGAATAAATTTCAAACTGTCTGGTTTTTCAGTTTAGTATCCAATTAAATATCGAGTTATCTCTTAAGTATGCATTATGCACTATCATGACATATAGACCCCAGCAGTCTATGCATTTTCTCCTTTATCACCAGCTAAAAGGCCCCGAGAAATTAAGTCATGAGCAATGCTACAGAGGTGGGCCTGGAACCTGCGTCTCTCATTTCTCCATCCACCACTCTTTCCCACCGCCCAAAGGTCCAAGTGTGGTATCCTTTTATTTTAAATTCCTGTACTTTGACATCCTATAAGAATAATTTTACAGCTACTAAAAAGGCCATTTCAGCTCTCTTCTTGGGAAGAAGCTATAGCAGTGAAACTATTTTATGGCTAATTCCCAAGCCCTTGACCTACAAAGTTCTTCACTATCACAATACTCGGGATCTGGATCTGATCACCATTCCTGGACTCTCACCTCTGGCTAAGGAAGCATCGAGTGAGTCTGAAGGAAGTTTGGGGGAAATTTCTGCCCACTCAAAAGGCAACCCCTTTGAACTTCCAATGAGGTGTGATGATAGACTCACTCAAAAAAAGAAAATAACTATAAATCAGAACACACACATGCCCAGGAATCTTTACTCAAACCATGTCTAGGAAGGACAACTAGATTAAAGAAACAATTATGTAACTGTCACAGAAAACTTAAGACTTTTATAACTTGGCCAAGCCAGACAAAAAACTCATCTCTAAGTAGCCAGTAACAAAAATGACAAGCCTTTCCCTCTAATTTAAAAAAATCACTGCCTCCAGGTAATTCCCATTAACAGGGACAAGTGTTACCCTCTTCCTGGAGCATTATCAGGAGGCCAGAAATCTGAACTGCTTCTCTAGCAGGTTATCTCAACAAACTTGGGTATGCTTGCTGTCCTAGTCCTGGGATGGTGTCCTCCCACAAATTCCTTCAGAGAGGGGGAAGAGTAAAGAGCTGTCTCTTCCACATCATGCTATTCGTATTGGCAGGAAAGAAGGTTAACTGGACTCTCCCTAATAGCTGGTCACTGTCAATGTCTCCAAAAGGGAGATCCGACACCAACGCAGGCCTCTGGGGAGATGAAAAGCTAAACCCGGCTGTGAATCAGGTCAACTCGGAGAGGTGCTGCTCAACTGTACCAAGGTAGCTGAAAACTTACTGCTTACTCATCCCAAAGCTACCCAGGTCTCCAAACCCCAGGCTAAGGACCTAAGGCCCAGGGCACTAGATCCAGCTCCACCCATCCAGCTCAACTGGGTTATACTCTGGTAAAAGCAATCCTCTCCTCACCCCAGGCTGGAACCAGGCTGGGACAAAGCCAGATCGTGGGCACCGCACCGCTCAACCACTGCATCTCTAAACAAGCACCCTCTAGGGCCGCTGTCACCACCCAGAAGTAGAGCAGATGCCCCAGGCTTTAGCTCACTGCACCCGGCATTGTTTACGCTCTTTCGCAGCCTTAGTCTCTGATAGGCCAGGAAAGTCCCCTGTACCGTCCACCAGGACTTCCGGCATGGGCACGGGATGCTCGACCCTCGCCTGCAATTTGACACTTACGCTCCCCAGGCAGGGAGAGGTCGCGGGCCCTACGATCCGAGCAGAATCAGCAGGAATCCTAGGCTGGCGGGCGGCGGCATTGGGCCGCCTGGAAACGCCTCCTCCGGGGGCGGGGCCCAGAGCTCACCGTCAGAGTGCCCGCCCCGCCTCAGCCCGGTTCGCACACACTGACGGCTTAAAGGGGCCTCCGCTGAACCGCGGCGGACCTTGGCCCAGAGGTCTGCAGGGAGCAGGGCGCTCCTTCCAGCCCACAGGGTTGCCAAGCCATGAGGCAAATGAAGGACCAACTAGGAAGACTCCACCGCAGATGCGTGGAACTCTTTTTTGGTGGCAACACAGGTAATATTCCAGAAACAAAGGAGATGACCAGTTTCTACTATTACAATCCTAATCCCTCCTCCAGGGGCAAAAAAAATTGCTGCAGGAAATAGCCAAAGCATCAAGGTAAATATATAGCCCCCATTATGTAAGCAGCTCATTCCATTAACCTGAGTGGGTAGTGTTCTTCAAATGGCAACTCAAAGGCCCAGAAAAGAATTCTGGCAGCCTGCATTGCTTCACCTCACCCTGTCACTGACTTCCTTCTGTTCTCTACAACAGAGGAATTCCAGACAATGATAGAAGATGGGTAGGAGGTAATAGGAGGCAAAACAGAGAAATAATATTCTCCTTCTTGTGAGTAAAATGCGATCTTTCAAAGAGTGGCCAAGAATTCACTACAAGTCTATGTAGATAAAAATCTTGCATGCAAATACAAGCTGGGATGCACAATTATCTAATTTAATATGAAGAGTTCTTGAAAAAAAATGTAGCAAAAACTGGATTAATATCTCAGGGAGTTAAGTAATGATCTCCAAGCTCTCCATAGGTCATCAATGAGTTTTAATTTTCTTTTCACAGGAGGAATTTTTCTTCAATCTCAGCTTACAAGTTTTGACTGCATTTTGTGTCTCCTTCATACTGCCAGGAAAGAGATTTATGTGGTTACTAAGCCTGTATTCCTCTATCTAACCTAGATGAATAAATACACCTTACTAAAGCCTTAAGCCACCACCAGACCAGTATGGGAATCAATTTAGTGAAGCTAAAGACCATTTATAAGTGCCCTAACATCTGCAATCCTGAACAGGGGTTCAAGTGGAAATTTAGAGTCCAAAGAACAGGCATGAAGACTGCTCTACTAGGGAGCAGACCCAGGTTACCCTTATGCTGATGGTCTTAGAAAATTCTAGGTTAAGGCTGCCACAAATCAGACTAGAATAGTCCGATTTTGAACTGCCCACTAGCACTGCGCAAGAGTTCAAGTAATGTACAAGAGTAACTGGATTACTTAGTACTAATTGCCGGTATAGATCTGTATTTTTATACCTAGGAATTAAAGCCAGTTCTATCTGCAACTTAGTATTATTGGTTTGTAATGTAGTCTTCTTTTTACAAACCAGTCATTGGTCATTTGGTATGAATCTTAGATGCTACTTTATATAACACTTTCAAAGGGAAATATCAATGAAAATTACTCTTTCAAATCCCATCCAAGAGTAGTCAAATCTGGTCATTTTGTCTGGATCAACAAGCTATAAGGATAAACAAAAAGTATTCCTAGTAAGTAGAACCAAAACATGCATACACATCTGTCAGACTGGTTTTCCCACATTCAGATGAGTTTTTTCACAGTCTAAATAAAATTTCTCAACAATCTCTTTATATAGCAAGTCATTTTAAACTTCTTTTATCAAAAGTATAATTCTCTTGATTAGGAAGCAAACAGAAGCTTACAAGAAAATATTAAGAAACTTATTATAAATACCATTCCAATATTACAAAAACTTCTTTTAAAAAGGGGGTCCAGAATTTTTGTACATTGTTGGGGGCATGTAAATTGGTACATCCATTTTGGAAAATATTTGATATTAACAACCCATTCCCAAGAGAATTGAAAGCATAGGTCCACACAAAAACTTATACATAAATGTTAACAGCAGCATTATTCATAATAGCCCGAAAGTGGAAACAACCCCCAAACCCATCAATTGATGAATGGGTAAACAAAATGTAGTATATGCATACAACGGAATATTATTCAGCCATAAAAAGGAATGAAGTACTGATACATGCTATAACATGGGTTAACCTTGAAAACACTATGCTAAGTCTCTGAAAGAAGCCAGACACAAAAGGCCATATGTTATATGATTCCACTGGTATGAAATGCCCAGGTTAGGCAAATCTACAGAGACAGAAAGTAGAGTAGTAGTTTCCAGGGGCTGAGGGTAAAGAAGAAGAAAGGGGGAATGGGAGTGACTTACTGGGTATGAGGTCTCTTTTTAGGGTAATGAAAATGTTCCAGAATTAGATAGTGGTGATGGTCGCACAACTTTGTGACTATGTTAAACAGCCACTGAATTGTATGTATACTCTAAAAGAACAAATTTTATGGTATGTGAATTACATATCAGTTAAAAAAAACCCATTGACAGGAGAACGACTAAACAAGCTGTGTTATATTCACAAAGAAGATATTATACAGAGTGAAAACAAATGAAGACAGCTATTAACAAAAACTGGGATGAATTTCACAAACCATGCTGCAAGAAAAATATCCAGTTACTGAAGAACACACAGTATGATTACACAAACCCAAACGATATACTGTTTAGGAATACAGATACTTGTGGTTAAATCAAAAAGACAAGTAAAAGGAGGATATACTGAAAACTCAGCATAGTAGAAAGGGCAGAGAATATAAACTCGGATGTAATCAAGGAAGGTTGCACACGATATTGGTAATGTTCTATCTTAAACTGAGTGGTAGGAACATGGGTGTGTCCTTTTTAAAATTTATAGCATAGATAATTTATTATTTTAAAAATATATTAAATATTCCATGAGTTTAAAAATTAAAGGAAAAAAATACCCCCTGCCTCTAGCTAGTAGGATCTTATAATTTAAAAAGTTACATACTGGGGCTGGCCCGGTGGCGCAGCAGTTAATTTCGTGCACTCCACTTCTGCAGCCCTGGGTTCACCGGTTCAGATCCCAGGTGGGAACCTACGCACTGCTTATCAAGCCATGCTGTGGCAAGTGTCCCACACATAAAATAGAGGAAGATGGGCACAGGTGTTAGCTCAGGGCCAATCTTCCTCAGCAACAAGAGGAGGATCAGGTGTCCATATTAGCTCAGGGCTAATATTCCAGGGTGGGGCTGGGGGGAGTTACATACTATAGTGTCAAGCAGAAGTGTAAGAAGGCACTTTTTTAAAAAAAATCTGAGAAGATCACTGGGACAGAAAGACGAAAATTTACATCCCCAAATCCCTGCTCTGCCATTAACTAGTTGTGAAACCTCAGAGAAGTCATTTAATCTTTGGGGGCTTCAGTGTTCTCATGCATAAAACAAGGAGTTTGTATTAATAACTCTCCCACCTCAAAAGTTTTATGAAACAGTACTCCACAACTATTTATATATAATAAACATTCCAAGTTCTTAAGTACTCAGACATCTGCAGCTAACGTGAAATGTTTGGAAAGTGCTTCTACTTCAGTGGCAAAAATCTCACAGCCCCATTCTCTTTGGCCCTTGGTTAAATTACTACAAAGGAACGGTAGTTTGCTCTATGCTAGTATCACAGACAATCCAAAACCACAGTTTGCATACATGTAGGTTCTACCATCATTTTCCTTTTTCAGGCACTCTAACCCTGGTAGAATATATTTTGTCCCCAGGTCAAAAAGTAGGGATTCACACAAGCCACTCAAAAAGCAGAATTTTAATTATCAGCCTCTTATGCCTGGCAAAGAAAGTAATATGGCAAAAGGTAAAAACACTGATTCAAAAAGTCAGAAATACGAATTGTATTTCCTTCTCCATACAGATAGAATGAGAAGGAGAGTTTCTGAGTCATCTAGTCATATCTAGCACAATTCATGGCACCAAGAAATATCACATTTAGAGCAGGCCTTCCTATAGTCTGTACTCAGGGCACCACACCCAGCTGAACATTCACTGGAAAGGAATTTAAAAGTGATACATTAAAAGCCCAGGACAGATGGCTTCACTGGAGAATTCTACCAAACATTTAAAGGAGAATTAACACTAATGCTCGGGAAACTCTTCCAAAAAATTGAAGAGGAAGGAATACTTCCAAGCTCATTCTATGAGGCCAGATTTACCCTGATACCAAATAGAAAAAAACTACAGACCAATATCACTGATAAATACTGATGCAAAAATCCTCAACAAAATACTAGCAACCTGAATCCAACAGCATATTAAAAGGATCATACACCACAACCAAGTGGGATTTATTTCTGGGATGCAAGGATGGTTCAACATACCAAAGTCAATCAAAGTAGTACACCATGACATTGTCCTTCATTAAAAGAATGAAGGACAAAACCCACATGATCATCTCAATTGACCAGTATAAAGCATTTGACAAGATTTAACACTCTCCATATCAAATTATCTTTGACAAGGGTGCAAAGACCACTCAATGAGGTAAGGACAGTCTCTTCAACAGTGTTGGGAAAACTGGATATCCACAAGCAAAAGAATGAAGTTGGATCCTTATCTTACACCATATTCAAAAATTAACTGAAAATGATTCAAGACCTAAACGTAAGATCTACAACTATAAAACTCCTAGAAGAAAACATAGAGGAAAAGCTTCATTACATTGGAATGGGCAATAACTCCTTAGATATGATGCCAAAAGCACAGGCAAGAAAAGCAAAACAGACAAATGGAATTACATCAAAGTTGAAAACGTTTGTGCATTAAAAGACACAACAGAATAAAAAGGAAACCTACAGAATGGAAGAAAATATTTGCAAATCATATATTTGATAAGGTGTTAATACTCAAGACAATACAAAGAACTCCTACAAAAGCAAAAACCCAAATAACCCAATTAAAAAGTGGGCAAAAGACTTGAATAGATATTTCTCCAAAGATGATATACAAATGGCCATACAAAAAGATGCTCAACATCACTAATCAGAGAACTGCAAATGAAAACCACAATGCAATATCACCTCACACCCACTAAGATGATTACTATAAAAAAACCCCAAAAGATCAGAAAGCCAGAAAATAACAAACATTGGCGAGAATGTAGAGAAACTGGAATCTTCATGCAGTTGGTAGGATAGTAAAATGGTGCAACTGCTATGGAAAACAGTATGGAGGTTGTTTAAAAAATTAAAAAGAGAGTACCATATTACCATATGATCCAGCTATCCCACTTCTGAGTATATAGATATCCAAAAGAATTGAAAACTGGTCTCAAAGAGATTTGTACACCCATGTTTAAAGCAGCACTATTCACAATAGCCAAGAGGTAGAAGCAATCCAAATGTCCATCAAAGGATGAAGGGATAAACAAAATGTGGTATACGCATACAATGGATTATTAGCCTTAAAAAGGAAAGAAATCCTGTCACTTGCTACAATATGGATGAACTTTGAGGACACTACACTAAGCGAAATAAGTCAGTCACAAAAAGACAAATATTGTATGACTCCACTTATATGAGGTATCTAAACTAGTAAAATTCATAGAAACAAAGTAGAAGTATAGTTTATCATGGACTAGGGAGGGGGGAAAAGGGGAGCTGTTTAATGGATACAGAGTTTCAGATTTGCAAGATGAAGAACTTCTGGAGATGTGTTTCACAACAATGAATGTACTTAATTAAAAATGGTTAAGATGGTAATTTTTAAGTTATGTCGGGTTTTTTTTCACCATAATTTTAAAAAAAAGTGACACAAATGCTCTGCAGGTAAAGAGAAAAAAAACAATGAAGAAGGGGGCCGGCCCCACGGCCGCGTTGTTAAGTTCACGCACTCAGCTTTGGCAGCCCAGGGTTTGACCAGTTTGGATCCTGGGCGTGGACAGGGCACTGCTCGTCAAGCCATGCTGAAGTGGTGTCCCACATAGCACAACTAGAAGGACCCACAACTGAAGTATACAACTATGTACTAGGGGGCTTTGGGGAGGAGAAGGGGAAAAAAAAGATTGGCAGCAGAAGTTAGCTCAGGAGCCAATCTTAAAAAAAAAAAAAAAAAGATGAAGAAGCCTAAAGTAAACATTTCAATACTGATGTGGAAAAAATCCATTATTAAGTTTTAAAAAGAAATTAGAAAGACAGTAATATGAAGTTTAATTCCTTTTTTCTGTTTAGTAAAAATATACAAAGAGGGACATAAACATTTGTGGTAGGCTGATAATGATCCCCAAAGATAGCAGGTTGTAATCCCTGGAGCCTGTAAATGTTACTTTATTTGGAAAAAAGGGTCTCTGCAGATGTGATTAAATTAATCCTGAGATGGGGAGATCATCTGGGATGATCTGGGTGGGCTCTAAATGCAATCACCTGTATCCTCGTAAGAGGGAAACAGAGGGAAATGTGACACACACTGAGGAGAAGGCAATGTGAAGACAGAGGAGAGCAAGATCAGAAGAGGCTGGAGTGATGTGACAACAAGCCAAGGAATGTCAACAGCCACCAGAGACTGGAAGAGGCAAGACAGGGATTCTCCCCTTCAGCCTCTGGAGGAGTGTGGCCCTGCCCTGATTTTCACCCCCTTAAGACTCATCCTAGGAGCCGGCCCGGTGGTGCAGTGGTTAAGTGTGCACGTTCCGCTTCAGCAGCCTGAGGTTTGCTGGTTCGGATCCCGGGTGCAGACATGGCACCACTTGGCACCATGCTGTGGTAGGCGTACCACATTTAAAGTAGAGGAAGATGGGCAGAGATGTTAGCTCAGGGCCAGTCTTCCTCAGCGAAAAGAGGAGGATTGGCGGCAGTTAGCTCAGGGCTAAGCTTCCTCAAAAAAAAAAAAAAGACTCATCCTAAATTTTGGACTTCTGGCCTCCAAAACTGTGAGAAAATAAATTTCTGTTGTTCTAAGCCAGCAAATTTTTGGTAATTTGTAACAGCAGCCATAGAAAACTAACAGCATTGTACATGTTTGAATGCACATAAAAATTTTCTGGAAGGATCCATAGAAAACTATTAATCATGGCTACTTCTAAGAAGTTTGTCTAAGGGGCTGGCTGAAGAATTCACTTTAATGCTAGCCATGACTCACCCCCTCCCTCGCCCCTCAAACAAGAAGCTTCAATAATTGTATCATAATGCTTTAAAAAACTCTAAAACTTTAAAATTCTAGCTTGGAAACTTTACGCTGGTTCTGTCTAACTCATCCCATAAGCTAAGCCTCACTACTCTCCCTTCACATTTTTGGGCACCATATCTCCTTTGAAAAAAGGAACTGAGTCTTATTTATTACCCCAGCATCTAGCAGAGAGTGCTTTGCACTCAAATAATTCCTAAAATGGTACAATCTCATTAAATCATGGAAGTCTTAAATATATAATACAAGTGTTCCTTGAGTTGTTTATAAATAAAATTTTGTATGCTGAAGGTGTACTTCAGATGTGCCAGGAAAACACAATATATTTAATGGACTTCTGAAGTAAACTCTTTTTCAAAGTGAAAAACTGCTCAGTTAATAGAATTTGAAATCCTGCAAGATTTTTGCCACTGCTTTCTTAGTTATCTACTTTTTCATTAAAAGATCCAAAATCCATTAAAAGAGAGTAATTTTAATTTTAGAATCTTTCACTTTGGCAAAGAATGGCAGAACAGTTGCTTGCAGTAAATCTCACTGTAGAGAGCTCTAGTCAAGATTAAACTCAATCTAAACCTGTCATGTTGGGCTCTGGAGTTAGATCTGAGTTCTAAAACTTTCTCTGTCACACATTAGCTGAGCTTCAGTTTCATCATCTAACAGTACCATCTTCATGTGGTTCCTTATTTAATACACACTTCTGGAGCATTCACTATGTGCCAGGCACTATTCTAAGCGCTTCACATGTACTAACTCATTGAATTCTCATAACTTTGAAGTTGATATTATTATTCCCATTTTACAGAAGAGGAAACTGAGGCATACAGGTTAAGTAATTTGCCTAAAGTGATCCAACTAATTGTTATTAAGATTAAATGAAATTTTACCTTATACATGTTAAGAACCCCCCAAACATCCACATTATTCCCTTGCCCCACAAGTACACTTGTACTTGTCAGATCATGTGAGGCTCCTCTCTTGTTAGGCGCTCAGCTGTGTGCGGAGTACAGGTTGTGCATTACAGTGGGGGAGGGGAGGTACTATGAGGGTGTAACAGGCAACTAATCCAGACCAGAGGGTCAGGAAAGGTTTCCCTGAGAAAGTGATAATTTAGGCTGAGAACTGAAGGAAATTAAGAGGGATTAGCCCGGCAAAGCCATAATGGGTGGGGACAAGAGAGAATGTTACAGACATGTGTGTGAAAGCCTGAAAGAGCTGGGCAGGAGTAAAGAATAGAACTAGAACTTGTGTGGACGAACACGGGCTGAGACAGGGGGGCAGACTGAAAATGGCCAGATCATACAAACCCAGTGACTTTATGCAAGGAAGCAGTACTAACGGATTGCCTGGCAAATACCAAGCACTCAAATTACGGTGCTATTATTATGAGCATCATCCCAGAGTCATTCAGGGATTTTAGACAGACTTCAGACTTAAACAAACCCGCATTTCAGCCCTCTGTTCCAAGAAAGGCCTAAGTTAGCTTAGCGCTCTTAGGACCGAGTAAAGCAAGTCTTCTCTGGTCTAAAACAAACTGCTTCTTTGTATGTACAAGCAATCTATTCCTTTTTATCCTACAGAAAGCAGATTTACTATTAGTTAAACAAGTAAATACCATTTTATAATACTCAAGGGGACTGTCCATATTTTCTTTGGAGGAATCTCCCTTATTAAACATTGCTCAAAATAAGCAGCTGGGCTCTGAAGTATAAAAAACTGTTTTTATTTACTGCACAGAGATTTCTGATATGGGATTTGATTTTTACTCCCAAATGAAGCAGTCACACTAGTTCTAGACTAGGAGGTTCTCATGAGAGCTTTTGTTTTAAAGGAAGGTACCACATTAAAAAAAGGGCCAAAACAAAAGTGTGGAATTATAGTACTGAAAAAATTCCTAAAATCTAGAAATGAGAGACTTCATACGGCAACTGGATAAGGATGTAAAATGATAAAAACAAGCACTGCAAGTAAATAGAAAAAAGAAAAAAAGCAATAAAACAGCAAAACTGATTAGGGAATGAGATGTTCTAGATAGCCAAGTTTGCCAGATCTCAGAGGGCTAGCCCTGAAACAATAATTACTTTATGTAACTATTTTTCATATAAATCTAAGAAAATATAAATGCCTCCGCGTCATATAAAACAAAGTATACTGTTGATCATTTAAATTTCTCAGGATAATCCATTTGAGCAATCAATGCAGCAATACCTTCAATATCTACTGCCAGAGAAGTATGAGGGACTCTTGCACCAAAACTAAATGGTTCCAATGTGGCTTTTTCTTAATTTTAATGTTTTATATTTTGTAGCTTTCCTTCCTCAACCTTTGTGATCAAGCTAACAGTTCTGGTTAGCTTGTAGCATGCTGCCTTTCTAATTTTAGCTCTTGATTTCAAGAACCAAGCAGGCTGACATTGTGCATAAAGAGAGTTAGGATCTACTCGAAGGAAGTCAATAAAATTTGTGATACCTACTTAGGCTGCTGAAAAGATATTTTTGGTTTATTTCCTGGTAGTTGACTTTCAGAGAAATAAAATGCTATTTTAGGTCTTATGACTGAAAAAAGAAAAGAAGATATCCACATTAAAGAAATGAATTTCATTTCAACAAATACTTGAGACTAGTCAACTTTTTTCTCATCTTTATAGAAAGGAGCTGTCACTTTAAGTAATAACAAATCTCTAAGAAACATAATCAAGATATCAAAGAAGTAGGTTTCTTATCTCAATAAAATAACAAAAATCATGTTTGAAGAGACACAAGGTCACCATGGCTTATCTGACATCATATCTATGCCAGAAATGTATGATTATTCCAACTCAGTCCGAATTTATGCTTTGAATGCATCTTTAAACAAAGATTATATGCAAGGACCAAACAACTGCTATTATCAAGTCAGGGAAAATGTTTTTTATGGCACTTAAAAAGCGTTACCAGGAGAAAAAAGTTAGATTTCAGTAAAAAGGAAATCACAAAGAGGACATCTGTTTAGAACACGTATGAATTCATGTTTAGCTTAATATAAATACTGATGGAAAGATATAGAAACAATTACATTTATGTGCATATACACAGGTTGGTATACATACATATATTACCTAGCTTTGTCCACTGAAAGAGCCCAGGATAATGACTCCAGCAACGAGCACAGCTTGCACCTAGATCTTGGTCTCTAAAGACCACTGTCCCACAAAAGGAACCAGGTCTCCTTGGAGAAATGGCTGAGTCTAGGGTTGGGGCAGGGAAACTATAAGATGAGCCTGGAGCATCTTGTAGTACCAGAAAGTGAGAAAATGCTCACAAAGGAAAAAAGATGGGGGCAAGTCAAAGGGACACAGAAGCCAATCCAAAAGAGCTCCCAAAGGTCAAACATGGAACAATTTGAACAAAGAAACAAATAACAGAGTCAGATTACAACTCAAAGTACAGAACAGATACACATACTGATATAAATGGTTGAACAGAGAAAAATAAGTGAGGGAGACAAATCTTCCTTATAAAATATCAGATAATATATATAGACACTCTTTCCTCTGGGAAGTGGAACTTAAAAGTCCTTCACCCACTTTGGGGGTGGGCTAGACTTAGTGACTCACTTCCAAAGAACAAGTACAGAAAGGGAAAAATAATAACTTTACTACTTAACCTGGCAAAACTACCTTAACCAAGTGATCAAGGTTGACATCATCAGTGATGTCATGTGGCTATCACATATCCCTCGAAATGAAATCATGGTATTTGTGGCATTCTTTCCAAAAACACATAACCCTTGTCTAATAATGAGAAAAATATCAGACAAACCCAAAAGGAGCGACATTGTACAAAATAATTGAACTAGTACTCAAAACTGTCGAAGTCATGAAGACAAAGAAAGACTGAGAAACCATCAAAGACTAGCGAAGACAGAGATAGACAACAACTATATGCAATAGATCACTCTGGATTGGATCCTGAAACAGAAAGGCAATATGAGTAGAAAAACCGTAGAAATCTAAACAGAATCTGGAGTTTAGTTAAAAGTAATGCATTAGTGTTAGTTTCTTAGTTTTGACAAATGCACCATGTAAAATGTTAACAACAGGAGAAACCGGGTGAGAGGTATACAGGAATTCCATGTGTCATCTCACAACTTTTCTGTAAATCTAAAATTATTATAAAATAAAAAGTTTATTTTTAAAAGTTTCCTCTAGGGGCCAGCCTGGTGGCGCAGCGGTGAGGTTCGCACATTCTGCTTTGGCGGCCTGGGGTTCGCTGGTTCGGATCCCTGGTGTGGATCTACGCACTGCTTGTCAGGCCATGCTGTGGGCAGGCATCCCACATATGAAGTAGAGGAAGATGGACATGGATGTTAGCTCGTGGCCAGTCTTCCTCAGCAAAAAGAGGAGGATTGGCAACAGATGTTAGCTCAGGGCTAATCTTCCTCAAAAAAAACCAAAAAACAAAAAACTATGAGACAGTAAAAAGATCAGTGGTTGCCAGGGGATGGGGGAGGGAGGAAAGGATGAAAAGGAGAATGTACTTTTTTTGAACAGGGGACTTTTAGGGCAGTGAAACTATTTTTGACGCTACTGTAATGGTGGATATATGACATTATGGATTTGTCAAAACCCATACAACTTTACAACATAAAGAGTGAACTTCAATGTATGCTAATTTTAAAAATTCATTTAGGACATTGGGGGATCCCAGAAAAGAATGCAGACTGTAGCAAGAGAATTTAACTGTATTACAAATGTGTGAGACGACCTCGCTGAAGGGGGTGGGGCAAAAGGAGCTGACCTAGGTAACTTCGGAAATGAATGGAGTCTGCAAGACTAAAGGCAAAAGGAACTGTACATAAGCATTGTACTTCTAGTAGATAAAATTGTTTCCCATGGGAGTACAGGTTAATAATTCTGATATCGCTATACATATATAGTGGAACTGAACAATTAAGTGAACGAATGGTGGACGGTGGAAGCCAGGTTTCTCACTGTTGAAGTGGAAATTCACAGATCAGCAAGGGGAGGAGGCTAGAATGACCTATGTGGAACAGATTAGAGTTGGAGATATTAGTAAGAACTCACATTAACTGAATATAGATACAGATGGCTACATAGAGAAATATTTATAGATACATCTATATACATGAGTTAGCATACACATAGATATTTCTTTGCTCTGTTACCTGAGAGGGCCTAAAAGAAAAGATACCCCAACAGCAATGAGAACACTTAATGCCCAGATCTTGGTTTCTAACACCATTCTCCGATAACCAGGGCTTCTTGGAGAAATGGCTAATTCTTGCACTGTGACAAGAAACATACAAGATGAGCCTAGAGCATCCTGTAGTGCCAGAAAGTAAAGTGCTCAAAAATAATTAAATAAAGCAACACACACACACACACACACACACACACACACACACACTGATGTGGGTATGTTAAAGGGGCACAGGAGCCAAGTGAAAGAGCTCCCAATGGATAAAGCTGGAACAATTTGAGCAACAAAATAAAGTAGTATCAGAATAAAATTCAAAGTATAATATAAATATCCTTCAGTCTATACTGATATAAATAAATACTTGACTAAATGAATAAGTGGAGAAAGAGACAATCTTCCATGCAGAAGAAATCCAAATAAATTAAGTAGATAGCCCACCACAAAGGACAGGGACTATCACTCCTCACTCCTTAAGTGTAGGCTGCACATAGTTACTTCCTTCCAAGGAGGACAGAAGGAAAAGGGGAAAAACAATAACTTTACAGTGGAGAAACCTGACAAACACTACTTCAGCCAGGTGATCAAAGTCAATATCAATAGTCATAAATCATGTTGATAGCACCCTTGATATGATGTGATGAAAATGGCACTTTATTTCTGTGATCTTCCTCCCCAAACCTCATAACTCCAGTCTAATCATGAGAAGAACACCAGATAAATTCCAAAAGAGGGACATCCTACAATATACTTAACTAGTACCCCTAAAAACTGCTACAGATTTCAAAGCTTTCAAAAATTGAAGGAAAAAAAGGGTGGTGGGCAGAGCCAGACTTACCTTCCTTCCCAGCCAACAGAAACATAAAACTACCGTTTTTCCAGGATTCTTAGTTGAAGACTTTCCAAATTAGTCTGCTGAGATACTGCTCACACCCAAACACACAGTAACTCAGCCAACTGGTTGGTTATAGAGTCATGCACCGCATGACGACCTTTCGGTCAACAATGGACCGCACGTGGTCCCAAGTACCACACAGCCTTGGTGTGTAGTAAGCTGTATCATCCAGGTTTGTGTAAGTACATTCTATGATGTTCACACAACAACGAAATCGCCTAATGACGCATTTCTGAGAACGTATCTCCATCGTTAAGCGACATGTAACCGTATACTGTCTTTACCACTTTATCATAGAGAAGACTGTATCAGTTTTGGCCAACAAATATTTTTTGACCACCTTCTTTGTTCCAAGCATTGTTTGAGGGACTGAGGTAACCTCACAGGAAAAAAAATCTGTGCTCTGCTTTTTCTGTGAGGAAATCAGACAATATAAAAACAAACAACAAATGACCTATCAGATAGCAATAAATGCTATGAAGTAAATAAAAAGGAAAGTGAGGTAAAGTGGTCAAGAAGGCTACTCTACCTGGGAGCTTAGAAAATGCCTCTTTAAGGAGATGACATTTGAGTTGAGACCCGAGTGGAGCCTGATACAAAGGCAGGCTTGACATACGGGGTAGAGCAGGGCGGGAAGTTCCAGGCAGAGAACAACAAACCCAAAGGCCAAAAGAATAAGTTTAACGTGTTTGAGATTTATCAAGTACGCAGGGCAACCGCCCTGAGAGGAATGAGCTAAGTGACACACTCTGAACTCTATAGGCAAGACTACAAGAATCACCTAAGAATCTCAAATCTCCCCAAACCTGACCACCAGGAATCCATCAATGATAATGAGATCAACATCCTAATTTTATGCTCCCCCTTCGCAACCCCCCTGCCCCGTCACAGATGTCCCCTCTCCCACATTGTAAAGAGCATATTTTGAACTGCTTCATCTTCCTTCTAAAACCACCATGTCTACCATTCATATTTCATCACATCTCTGATAAGAGGTATAAAAAACAGGGGTGATTCTACCCAGAAATTGCTCCTGCATTCTCCCTAACAGATCCCATTACTTCATATAGTACAACCACAGGTTAAGAGCAAAGGCCTTGAAGACATAACTACTTTGGGTAGAAATTCAGGTTCCATCAGGTCTATGATTTTGAGCAAGTTGCATAACCTTTCTAAGACTAAGTTTCCTCATCTGTAAAAAACTGTGAAGATTAAAAAAAGACAATATGTGGCACCCAGTGAGTATTCAATAAATGTTCGCTACTGCTAGTAAAGTATTTGAGCATTTATTTTGTTCAAGGACTAGAGTTGGGCTGCAGGGATTACAGAAACTACAATTTGCTACAGCAAATTGTTTGAGAGATAAAATTGTCAAACTCTCTTAGGTCAGGGGCTTTGTCTTTTTCTGGTTCACCAGTGTATTCCTAGAATCCAGAACAATGTTTAACACACAGTAGGCATCAATCTCAATATGTGTTGAGTGAATGAATGAGACTCCATTAAGTCAAAGGAGCGTGAGAGAGCCTGGCTTTATGCCAATATAAAGAAAAGTTTTCACTCCCCATCAAAATTTTTAACAATATCCTATAAGGCATTGTTAAAGATGTTTACTATTTTTAATTGTCTCTCCAAAACCTGGAACAGTATTCATAATATTAAGGTTCTCAAATTTATTGCAATTAAAACTCTGCTGCTAAAATTGAGCTGCCAGTTGTAGAAGGCTATACTACTGTTCATAATTCAAAGTTGACGATCAAAACTTTAAAAGTAATAAAGTATAAGGTATATTAATTGCTATAGAATACCTTTGCTTGCCATTGCCTGAGCAAACAGGCTTTAAAAACTTGTGTAAACTTTTTATCCCGTGAGTTTGCCAACTAGGTTTAATTCATGCTGGCAAAATTAATTGATTTCACCTTTCTCTATATCATTAAATTTTATAAAAACACTATGGTTCATCCAGTCACTTAAAGAAAGTCCCAATCTTTCAGGATCTCTTAAAAGTTTCAAAAGACTGTTGGCTTAATTTATGGGCTCTTTAGGTCAAAGAAGGACTTTTTGGTGTGATGAAGGAGAAAGGAGTAGTTCACCTCTCTAAAAATGAGTTTTCAATTACTATAATTATGCATAAAATAAGACAGGCAGCATTTCTGGGCCAAGATTTGATGCCTTGGTTCCCATGAGAATTAAATCAGAACCATGCATAAATTTGGGGCAAGTTCTGCAAAAACCACTTTACCCTCTATTGATGCTGAATGAAAAACTCATTGTTAAAGATTCATCAACACGAATATATTTCCTAACACACAGTAGCCACTCTGGCAACATCCCTTTCATCCTTTTCTGTCCCAGAAACAAAACGGGATGCATTTAAATTCTGCCTGACAATTACCACGAATGCAGGGTAGTTATCTCAACAGCCAAAGAGTGGTAAGAGCTTACAAAGTAAGAATCTAGTTTACCGAGCCTCCAGCTTAAAGGAGCAAGCCCTGCTTCACTTGCTGGCTATTATACTGGTCTCCCAAACCTCCAGAGCTGGAAGGATACCTGAACTCTACCGACGCCTTTGGAGAGAGAAAGCCAGGCGCAAGGGCGGAGCGGTGTGATTCGAATCGTTAAAATCGCTGCAAGCCGGTAGGGACACAGGTGCGCCGGCAGGCCCCGGTACCGCGGTCCTTGTCACGCTCTCAGGCGACCAGGCCCTTCACAGCCACCACAGCCCTCACGAGCCCCGCTTCACTCATTCATTCATTTGACAATTACGCGAGGGGCACTGGAGCGAGGCCGGCTCTCACGGCCCCCGCCCCGGGACCGGAACACGCTCAGCCGCCGGGCGCGGCCCTGCGCCGCCCGCGGCCCCCGGACGCGGCTGCCCGCACCTCGCGGCGGCGCCTCCGGCCACCGGGGTCCCAGCCCTGGCCTCCGCCGCACACGAGCGCCCACGCCCCCCGCCCTCCCGGCCGCCGGCGCCCCGGCCTCCGCCCCGCTCCGCCGCCTCACACCCGCCGGGTCCGCCGGGCGAGGGAGGCGCGCGTCCGCGGAGGCCCGAGCCCGGGGTTCAGAGCCCCTCCGCGCGCGCGACGCCCGAATCCGCGGGCCTCGGCAGGTGGGTCGGGCCCGCCGCCCACTCACCTCCGCCGGGTCAGAACCGAGGGGCCTGCTCTAAGCCGTTTGAAACCGCTTGGGCCGCCGCACACCCCGCAGTGTCCTCGTCGTTTATTGGTTCTCGCCGGACCGCCCCTCGACCTCTTATTGGTCCATTTGAAAGGACTGCGGGCACGCGCCGCCCGCAGCCTTAAAGGGGCCGCGCGCAGCCGTGTTTCCCTCGGGAGCCGGCGCTCCTCCTGCTCCGGTCGGGAGGCGATCGCTGCGGCGAAAGCTGCTGACGGCCCCAGAAAGGAGGGCAAAAGATGTGTGGAGGGGTGTGCATTCCCGGTCGTCCGAACGTTTGCTTTATTTACCTATGGATATTTAAGCTGCTGTCAACGCCTGACAATTTTTTTGAGTCATTTCATTCACCCAATATTGATAGTGCAGCTCGGTGCGTGAGGGAAACGAGAGGCAGCTGGGATATAGTGGAAGGAGAGTGAATGGAGCCAGGACGCTGGGTTCTGGGCTTGGACCTGCTCTGAGTGAACCACTTTTCTCAGGAAATCATCTGGAGCTTAGTTTCCTCATCTGTAAAACGGGATAACGATGTTTCCCTTACAAGCTTAATGTGAGGATTTCATGTAATTAATTGAATGTCTAGGAAAGGCCTTTGAACGAGAACACATTCTGCAAATGCTTCATACTCCTGTTATAAAAATGAGAGGCTAGGTTAATATGATCTCTAAAATTCTCGTTTAGCTGTACATTCATTGTTTCTTATTGGAAGTAAGTAAGGTCCTTACTTCCAAGGAATTTGCAAACTACAGTGGTCAGAGGAATAAAACGTGGAGACCAGTCACTAAAATTCAAAACAATATAGGAACTATATAAAATAAAAGCTGTAGATGCTTACTGAGGGGAAAATTTGATAGGGAGGATCTGTGAAGGGGATGGACTTTTAATCTGGGATTTAAAGGATATGTAATTACCCACAGGCAGAAAAATGGAGAAGGGATGGGTAAAAGTAAGAAAACAATTGTTTTTTTAATCGATCAAATTGGTGAAGATGAAAAAGTTTAACAACCTTTGGTTGGCCAAGAATTGGAGAAATAGACACTCAAACTCACTGTTGGAAAGAGTATAACTGGTGCAAACTCTTAGGAGGACAATTTAGCAGTTAACAAAATGTAAAATATACATAATCTCTGGCCTAGTAATGTCACTGTTAGGAATTTCTCCTACAGATCTGTGCAGGTATGCATAGAAAAATGTACAAACACATTCACTGCAGCACTAATAGAAAAAAAAAAACCTGGAAATTACCTGTCCATCAATAGGGAACTTGTTACATAAATTATGGTATATCCATTCAACAGAATACTATGCAATTTTTAAAAAGAATGTAGTTAATCTATACATGCTGGTTAGAAAAACAGACAAATTTTATTTAATTGAGAAAAGGCAAGTTGCAGAAAAGTATATATGGAATGATTTTATTATATATGGTTATGAATGTATGCGTATTTGTGTGCATGCCTGAAAATGATTAGAACATTCCTGAAAGTTCAAGAAACTTAATAGGAGTGGGACTTGCTAGAGAGGGAAATGAAATATTTACCACTGACATGTTATTATTTTTTTAATAGAAGAAGCAAGGAGAATGTCTAGTAGCGGGAAAGGTATAGGCAAAGGCACAGAGACAAGAAAGTGCATTGTATGCAGGGAATTGAACACGTGGCTTTGATTTTAGAATAGGGTTCATGTTGGGAAGTAGTGGGACACAAGATTGGCAGAGAATGTTAGGAACAATTCTTGAAAGGTATTGAATATTAGGGTAAAGAAGTTGTACTTTAAGTAGGCAGTGGGGAACTATTAAAGGTTTCTGAGAAAACGAGTGACAAAATCAGAATTACACTTTAGGAAGATTAATTAGCTTGACTGTCTAAAATCGTTAGAGTTGGAAGCCCAGTTTGGACTGATATGCGGTAACAGCAGTGGAGATGATGAGAACAGATTCAAGAAAGAGTAAAGGATTTGGCAACTGACTAGATTAGGGGCAAAGAGGGTGGGGCCCATGGAGGGAGATGAGTCAAAGAGTGTGCCAGGATTTGAGCCTAGGGACTGGGAGGCAGTGATTGCCTAAATGGAAGTAGAAAGTCAGGAGAAGCCAGTCTCAAAGGGAAGGCAAGGAGTTTAGTTTAGACCTGTTTACTTTTAGGTCCCAATGAGACATTCAAATGGAATCAAGTAAGTAGGCCTAGGAAATACAGGATGAGAGCTGTGAGAAGAGATAAGACTCAAGTGATAGAGACTTAGGAATCACCTCCATAGAGGGAAAAGATGAAACTGTGGTAGACCACAAGTGGGAGAGTGGAGAAAGTGAAAAGATGGGGAATGAGCACAGGTCCGTAGGTAGCGGAAGGAGAAAGGAACCAATCAGAGCAAAAGGGTCACAGTAACCTTTTGAGAAATGGGTTAAGAATATATAGCAATAGTCTTCTTCAGTCATTGGTCATTGGCATATTTACTTTATTTAAATATTACCAGAAATAAACTGAAGATTACATTTAAGGAGAGGATGATGGTAACCCGGAATTTTCGCAATAAAGGATGTGTGAGTCAGGATCCTGGAGAGTTTTAGAACAAGACAGCAAAATCCCTTTTTGTCTTAAATGGTTTAGGTGCAGCCCTCCTAGAAGGTGGGCATGAGGTGTCTGATTCCATTCATTTATTCACTTATTCATTCAACCAATGTTTATTGAGCACCCAGTATATGCAGGAATTGTTCTAGATACTTGGGATAATCAGTGATCAAATAGACCCCCCAAAAAACCCACAAACAAACAAACCCCTCCTGTTATGGTACTCACATTATAGCGAGGAAATATAGACACTCAACACATAAATAAATTATATAGTATGTTATTAGACAATATGTGCAATGGGAAAAGAAAAAACTATAAAACAGGACAAGAGAGATTGCGTAGTAGAGTTGGAAAGACTGTACTTTTATAAAAGGTGGTCAGAGTATGTTTCATTAAGATGACATTTGAGCAAAGACTTGAAGAAGGCAAATAGTTAGCCAGGAGTATATTTAAAGGAAGAAAGCGCCAGCCAGAGGGAATAGCTATGCAGAGACCCAAAGTTGGGAGCATGCCTGGCAGGCCTGAGAAACAGAGAGAGGCCTGTTTAGTTGGGGCAGAGTAGATGGCAGTAGGAGGGCAGTAGGAGATGAGGTCTGATATATAACGTAGGGAGGGGAGTGGCAGATCCTGTAGGGCCTTGTAGAAACCTAATATAGTACCTTGCCGATAGTAGGTTTTCAATACATATTTGGCCAGTCATCTTTTGCAGTCCGGGATTATCATCAAATAGCATTTATCTATGTATTTATTAGAGTGATATGTGCCTACTTTATTCCAGGGACTTCTCAATAGCTCTATATAAGGAAGGTATTAATAGGGCAGCAAAACCCTTGTGGGCAGTAGAGATCAAAATGAACACTGTATTATTGCAACCGGAAGCAGGAAACAAATGCCAGACGCTGTGGCTGCTGAATAACTGTGCTGGACGTTTCTGAAAAGCCTGCTAGGGTTGGGACAGTGCTCACTCCGTCATACTCACAAGCTGTATTCTGGTTGAAACATCTCTACCATAGAACATGGATCCATATTTCTAGCCTAAGAGGGGCAGCTTGAATAATTACCTTCCTTTCAGCTTTCAGTCCAGGTACCCTTTGCATTATTCCATGGATTTAGTTGTGACATTAACAAAGATCTCAGGTGGCTGTGGGTCTTAGTGCCTTGACCTCCAAGCCTGCAAAGACTATCCCAGCTTGCAGTGGTTGCATTTAATAAGTGTTGGTTGAAGGAACGAAGCCTTTTTTTCTTTTCTCATAGCCCATTTTCCCATAACCCCTAAAATGCAGGCTGTCCAAGAACTGACCACAGAAGCATCAGCCCCACCAAAGAGGAAGGAGGCAGGAGGGAGAGATAGGGAACTGCTTAGCAGGCTGTCAACAGGCTTTTAGGGGCTGGAGGGCTAACCACTGAGAAGGGCAAGATAAGTGAGAGTTCTTGGCTCTCTGTGTCTTATGAAATGAAACAAGCAGACTGTGTAGCTTGGGGCTAACTTCAGCCTGGGGTTTAAACTCAGACCCTTAATTAGGCTGTCTGGATCTGTTTTAACATCATGTCGAGTCCAAAGTTGTGAGTTGGAGCCTTGACTAGAAATAAAACTCTGTTCCCTGTGCTGAGCTCTGCTTAGCCTCTGCCAGCTGGTTGACAGGAGAATGATATGGAGAGAAAATAAATGGGCAAGTAAGGGACTGTTTCAAAACAAAGGCTGCCTGACACATCCCCAAACACACATCCTTTTAAGTGGATCAGCTGAGTCATCTTCACATATGAAGAAAGGACGTACTTATAGACTGTTTCTTACCCATAAAAAGGGCTCAACCACATTTCTTTAATCATCATGTCCACAAGTAGAAATAACTAAAGCTTACCAGATGCCCTTGAATATCAGTACATTACATTTAGAACCTCGTGCACCCTCAGCTCTTGTAGATGCTTTTTTTCTAAGTTCCTGTGCGGCACTGACTCTTTTCTGCAGGCCTAAGTTTGGTGAAAGCTTCAGTTCACACCATCGAGAACTTTCTATGGGTCACGGAGATCTTTTCATCTTAGGTTCCACAATTGGTTCATACAATACAGAAAGAAGGGCAGTGACTATATTTTGAACATAATTAGTTTGCAAAAATATGTCTAGTTTGTTAGATTTGACCCATCATCTCCCTGCTTATCATAAATTTCAAGTTTTATATCCAGAGAACCAGAAAGGAATTCTCAACCCTTGTTTCATCCCCAAGATTTCCTGGAAGGTACGTAAATATAAGTTTAGGCTAGAAATGACCTTAACAATCATCTGGTTCAACCTTTTCATTTTACTGATCAGGAAACTAAAAGCCAGCCCATTTTTATAAGCTAAAAACAGGGTGCCCTGGGGCGGGCCCCACAGCATAGTGATTAAGTTTGGAACGCTCTGCTTCAGCAGCCCAGGTTCACTGGTTCGGATCCCAGGCATGGATCTACACCACTCTCAGGCACGCTGTGGCGGCGACCCACATATAAAGTGGAGGAGGATTGGCACAGATGTTAGCTCAGGGCTAACCTTCATCAGCAAAACAACAAAATGAAACAGGGTGCCAGTCCTTGGTGCTGTTGCTAAATTCTCATTTGCCAATGGTCACATTCTTGTCACAACCTGGGCTATTGGACCCAGCGCTGTTCGCTGCCTTCTCCTGCCGAAGTGACAGGACAGTCACAGATTAGCAGGACTTCTAAGTCTCAGGCAGTGAATGCCTGATTAAACTGGCTGACGTGGTCACAAGGAAGCAAAATGCATTCACCCAGAAACCTCTGCAGTTTTCCAAGCAAATGGTGTGTGTTCAGTGCATTCATTTTTTCTTTCCATTTGAAAAGTTCCTCCTGAGTTTCCAGCTCTTGTGGTCACTGTTCATGGCCTGGCCTGTAACCCTCAGGCTTTGGGAGGGGGCACTTCCGACAGGGATAAAGGCTTGTGCTTAGGCTGGATTTCACTGCTTAAAATGTCCTTCTCTCTCTGTTGTGCTTCTTTTTTTAAAGAATGGTGGAGCGAAGGGATGGTTGTCCTTGAGCTATTCCAATTTTTTTTTGTTATAGCACACCTATCCCTCACCAAAGTTGGAAGAATTATACACTGTCATTTATACTCAGATCTCTTGTCATTTAAATGCAAGAGGCTTCAGTCTTTCTTGCTTTCTTTTTCTTTGTCCTTTTTGAGGGCAGTGGTGGTGTTGCTAGACTCTAAGCTCTGTTGTCAGGCTTGGGCAGTGCCTGGTCCATAGTGGGAGATGAATGAATGAATGAATGAATGGGAGCATTATTCTATAAATAGCTTGTGGTTTAGAAAATCAACTAAATACATCAAATTCTATATCTGGCATTGAGACTTGCATGATTCTCAATCTTCATTGAGAGGTATTATATCCAGAGAACCTGAGAGGGATCCCCAATTCCTTGCTCTAACCTTGAGATGCAGCGGAGGAGCTCTTAGAAGACAGCTTTTTACAAACAAGAGGAAACTTTGTTCATATGATCATTCTCAGAGTAACTATGAAACTTGGCTAAGATCAAAGAGAGCTA
This sequence comes from Equus quagga, assembly GCF_021613505.1. Classification (NCBI taxonomy): domain Eukaryota; kingdom Metazoa; phylum Chordata; class Mammalia; order Perissodactyla; family Equidae; genus Equus; species Equus quagga. The sequence goes on from NC_060283.1 coordinate 27,072,257, forward strand.
GTGGCAAATCTGGGACTGGAATTAGCCCTCCTTGTCCCCATTCCGTAGTTTTCTTACTACATCAGACAGTCTTGCTAGTGACTGTCAGTACAAGACAGATTCAAGTTCTGTGACACTGAAGTCCTCATAGACCGAGAACAGGATTAGAAGATACATGGTATACATACCATGACACTTCCTCCTGGTGCCCAGAGGAGACGTCACTATTGATCATAACGCTTTTCCCATTGAGTCGGGACAGGACCCTAGGCAGCCACTACCAACCAATCAGAGTTGACAGTCACGGTGAAACCTCTAGAGGAAGTAAGGATTTCATAAGCCAATGAACTCTGGTCTTGACCCATCTTCTTAAGATGAGCTGAACCTCCAGCCAGGGACCTCACTCCCTCTATTGCTCTTCACTGTCCCCACATCCCCAAAGGACTTAGAGGTGATGTCTGCAAGCAGGTTTTCCACAGCATGGGTCTGCCAGACAGAGCAGGTGCAGTTATTAGTCATGACTCCAAGCCAGGCAAGGTGATTAAGAAAAGCTAAATTTATATTAAATTACCATAAAGTCCTAAAATACTGAACATAGTGGTTAAATAACTCCAGAAAGTCCAATCTCTCCAGTGAGTAACGTTAAAACCATTACACATGAGCGTGGGAGAATCACTTCCATTAGTTTAGGACAGAGATTTTGCTTTTTACACAGTAAATCAGTGCTCAAATAGATATTTCTTCAAATATGTCCTTTCTACATTCTGAGCAGCCCAAGTGCAATAAGATCCTTCCCCCTTCCCACTCAAGAAAATGCCACTTTTCTACTTTCTCCCCGTCCCCAACCGTGAGTCTGAGGACCCAAAGTGCCCGTTCTTTTACTGCGCCATCAAGTGTCAAACGTGCCCCTCTCCTCCCGGAAGAGGGACCTCACCCTTCCCACTTTGTGTACTGGGAACACCTTCTTGGCCTGGCCTGGCTGTCCTGTATAGGCCCAGACCTGGGGCTGACGACTGAGAGCAGGGCTAAGGCTTGGCTCCTGTCTCTAGCAATCTAGAACTGACCACAAAAGGTTTGTTCTTGTCCTCCTTTTTCCATCACATGTGTTAGCTGATTTCTCAATACCAATAACCATAGGAGATGTTTCAAATCCAGAAACTTCTCTAGAAGTCCTCCCCTCCATTCTCAGCCTGTGCGGTCCTCTCCTGGCACTTTTCATGCCTGGGTGGAAGAGGTCTGGATCTGCCCTGGGCTGAGAGGGCTTCATCAGGGCTTCTCACTGCCTTTCTACTCCTTGCCCCCCACTTTCCATCTTCATTTGGCCCCCCTCACCACAGGTGCTACAGGGCTGGGTCAGAAAAAGCAAATTAGGCCAAAAAACAAAAACAAAGAAGAGTTACGTAGAAGTTTTAGGAGAGAAAAAAGTCTCAACTCCCCTGATGCTAGCATGAGACAGGTGCCCTTTGTGTGAATAAGCAGGACCCAAGTGATGGCATCTCAGCATGGAAAGTAAGTCACTTAGCTGAGAAGAGAGTTGGAATGGGACGTCACCACATGTAGCCACAGGCTTCCTGTCCACTAACTTAGATCCCTGAGCACTTGAGAGAGAACACAGGAGCTCAAGCTCACAGATACTTCCCTTTAGGCCCTGGGTACCCCAAGTCTCTAACCCAATCGCTCTTCCTGACAGTTTATGAAAACTTCTGGCCTGTCTTTGAAAAGTCGTTTCAGGATCTCTGTGCTCAGAATCGCAGAGGAGGAGGAGGCAGAGAGTGGCAGAACATTAAGGTCCAGGTGATATGCGATGTTAGGTCTCGGCAGCACTTCTTAGACAGTGCAGAGACTCAGCCCTCAGGGCCCCTCATTCACTCAAGCTACTAGCTCACAACCTGGTTACTTAGAGTCAAAGACTTAGAAAAGGTACTGGCCAGTGGTGGCACCAGGAGGGAATTTATATGAGCCAGCTGCCACACGATAGGGGCCCCCAGTCATCTGAAGGCAGAAAAGGCTCCAGACACTCTAGCAGGAGTAAGAAGAGCTTGAGCCACACCCAGACCTTACCAGTTGAAAAAACAGCAACTCTTAGAGCAAGAATAAGATCCATTGCCAGCAATGGACAGGACATCCAGGCCCAACTACCCCTAAAAGCTTTTTCATATTACCAACGCGCTTGAGGCTGGAGGTTTCCTAGATGCCCATACCAGCTGGGCTGACTCCTCCTTCTCTCAGCCTCTATCCTTCATCTCTCCCTTTACCCATGAGCTCCCCCCTCGGCCCCCCAGCCCCCTGGCCCCTGGCGGGCAAGCGCTCTTAGAGAAGTCAGGCCAGCTCTGATGGGGGAGAGTGCAGTCTTGGGTCATCAGCTCTCTTGGGGCAGGCACGGAGGGTACCAGCGGGAAGGGGAGGTGGAGCTCTGTAGCGACGAGGAATCATTACTGAGCCTAGTTTCAGGGGGCTCAGAACGGAGTGCAAGAGGTGAGGTTCGTGGTAAAATCCAGGTCTAAGTTCTCGGGATGAGCCATCATTTCTTGTGCACGGGTAATTATGGACTCAGGTGGAAAGGGCTCCCATGGAGGGCTTGGGAGCGGTTACGGGGTGGGAGGAGGAGGAGCAGGACGAGCACAGAGGAAGGGGGCCTGTTGTATAAGCGAGCATAAGGACTGAGGTCCATAAAGGAGAAGGAACAGGTGGGGAGGCAAGGGAACACAGGCATTTAGACCTGGCTCTCTGAGGAGAGCTTGCGTTCATGTTTCCAGCCTGTGTCTGGCAGAGAGCCCCGTCTTTCTGGAGTGGCTGCGGTATGGACACTGCTACACTCAGACTGCTCTTCCTGCAACAGCTGCTCCGTCTCTGTGTCATCCAGGGAGCCAGAGCTGGCCTGGATGGACACTGTGTCTGTCTTCATGCACACATGATCCCGAAGAAGGCCCCCCCGTGAGCTGCGCAGTTGCTTGAGGTCATCCCACTCAGCATCATCCCCAGACAGGAGGCAGATTCCCTCTACAATCTTGATCTTCTCCTTGGTATAGTTATGGTCAGGTCCACCCTAGGGTGGAGAGTGGGGAGACAGTCAGTTAGTTGGCTCTCTATAAAGGATCTCATGGTGAGCAAAAAAAGAAAATGGATGAGATAAGAGTGGGTGTGAAGAGCACAAAAATCCCACAAGCAAATGGGGAAACTTGGTCAGCACAAATATATGAGGCTTAGTCTAAAAGGAGAGGAGCAGTAATAATTATTACTATTCCCATACAGGGAGGAGGGAAAACCATGATTTCAAGTCCTGCGTCAGCCAATCACTGGCTATGTCACCTGGGGTAAATTACTTAACATCTCTAAAACTCAGTCTCCACATCTGCAGTGTGGGGAGAAGAACAGCATCCATACCTCATAACCAATTGCTGTGAGGGTTAAATGAGGCAATACATGGAATGCAACTAGTAGGTGCTTGACACACAAGATGCACTAAATCATGTTAGCTGTTGTCACATTGTTATTGTGGTTTATTAATGGGACATCATGCTGACAGACATAACCAAAGCAATTGAGAAAGCAATTAAATCTGCATTTATTTGAGATTTTAAACTATTTTATTCTTAATTCTCTTCTTTCTAATTTTGTTAAGAAGAAAAGTTTTGGGAGGTAAGACAAGCGAGATCTAGAAAAATCCTCTTATTTGGGTTCTAAGGGTGATCCATGGGGGTCCTGTCACCTATAAGCTTTTGTGGGAGGTTATTCTGGCTCTGCTCCCACGAGCCTTGGGGCCATTCCCAAGCAACCTGGGATGGTTCCAAGGACGGCCTTTAGTGCTACTCAGGTTTCTCCCTTTATGGATTCCTCAAAGGGTAGCCTTACTCCTGGTTTCTGGGGGATACCAACCAACATGCCGCCACTGCCAGGAGAAAATGGGCCAAGGCGTGGGTTCTGTCCCTGGAATAGCGTTCCTGCCAAGAGGCCTCCAAGTGCTGCCCTATTTTAGTAACAATTCAGTTCCACAGATATTCATTGAGCCCCTGCATCAAGCAGGACACTTGGATGATTACACAGTATAAAATATGGTTCCTGCCCTCTGGGAGTGACAGCTCCCTCGATCAAGCAGAAAGACACACAGACAGCACACAAGCACACATGCATGCACATATACATGTCCAGTCACCCAGCACACCCTCCAGGCTGAAGTTAGTGTAAGATCAGATGCAGGCCACTCGGGGTCTTCAGCACAGAGACGCGCTGAGTAAGTGAGGGAGAGGTGGGGGACATGGCACTAGTAATTTGGGGGATACCAATCCCTCTACAAACACACAGGTACCTGAAATCAAGAGGAAGTCAGAAGAGAAAGGGTGAGAGACTATCAGAGGGGTGAAAGAGCTGCTGAGGAAAAAGCATACGACAGAAGAAAGAGGTCACATGGTTTTAAGTTCTATCTTATGGCTCCTATTGTGGCTTTTTCCTGTGGCATCAGACACTCCAGGAACCCAAGACTCTACGAGAATCTTTCTCTCAAAGATATGAAGTGCGAAGGGGTCTCCCAGCCCTAAAACTGCAAGCTATCCCTGCAGGTTCTGTTTTGGCTCGCAGTGGAAGCTTTTTTCATAGGGGAATTCATGGATCCAGAAAGCAAATGATTCTTATGTAAAGCATATTCATTATGCATGGCAGCCCTGGAGGTGTGAGGGCAGGTTTTGAGTGTGCTGGACAGACCAAGAGAGGAGACTGATTAGGGTCTCAGAAGGGGTAACTTTTTTTTTTTTTTTAAATCACGTTTTTCTTTTTTTTTTTTTTTTAAAGATTTCATTTTTTCCTTTTTCTCCACAAAGCCCCCCGGTACATAGTTGTATATTCTTCGTTGTGGGTCCTTCTAGTTGTGGCATGTGGGACGCTGCCTCAGCGTGGTTTGATGAGCAGTGCCATGTCCGCACCCAGGATTCGAACCAACGAAACACTGGGCCGCCTGCAGCGGAGCGCGCGGACTTAACCACTCGGCCATGGGGCCGGCCCCAAGAAGGGGTAACTTCTGAAGAAAGGGTTACAGGATTTTAGAAAAAACAAGAGCCACGTCATACGAGGAAAATCTGAAACCCAGGCTATAGATCTCTGGTGGAAATGGGACTATTTTTTATGCCTAAACATTCAGCAAATAATTTTTCACTGAAGCAACAAAGGAGTTAAGAAAACAAAAGCACATAAAGCTTCCGAATTCTAGAGAAATCTCTTAAGACTCTGTGATAAGAGGAAGAATAGCAAAAAAGCAGCCATTCTCAGCCGCAGGTGCCAACAGCTTGGATCAGAGGTTAGAAAAGGGAGAGTCCAGGAGCTCTTGGGTTTTCTGGGTGTTCTAAGAGTCTAGGGTTGTTTCAGAGGGGCATAGCCTCACTGCAGGGGAATCACAACTCCAGGAGGGCAAGAATTGATAAGCCTGGGAAAATATCCCCTGGCAGGGAGGTACACATGCACATGCCTTCAGACCTAAACCTTCCGGAATCTGCTTTCTAACCCTGCTCTCACTGGGGTCCCTCAAGCTGGTGCCTCAGAGATTTTAGACCTCTCCAGAAACCCAAACCACATTCAGTTCTTCTGTCACTCTAACTTTCAAAATGGTAGATGGGACTACCAGCATCCCTTACTGACCTATTCAGGCAATTGGAGAATAATTGCTGCCCCACACTCCCCCTCAAAAAAAACTTTGAATATAAATTTTATTTTTTACCTCTTTCTTATAGCACAGTTGATTGTACATGGCTGGTGTTGGGATTGCTTCAATTTTCACTTCCTGAGTGGAAGTTCGGTAGGAGGGGTTGCTGTAGGTCAGGTTCCCCATTCCAGGATCGGTTAACTTGGATTTTTTGTGTCTTTAGGAGGAAAGGTAATGAAAAATTAGTTCAGATCTTTATGGGGGTGATGTCTGGGGAAGCTGTAACCTGAGTGTGGTGGGCAGCCTCTAAGATGGCCCCCGTGATCTCCACCTCCTAGTACTCACACCTTCTGAATCCTTACCCCCTCAGCGTGGGCTGGATCTGGTGACTCACTTCTGATGAACAGAATATGCAAAAGCAATGGATACCAGATTAGGTTACAGAGAAACTTGTGGCTTCCATCTCAGGTTGCCCTCCCTTCCTCACTCTCTCTTCCTCTTGCTCTGGGGAAGCAAGCTGTCATATTGTAAGTTGTCCTGTGGAAAGGCCCACAGGCAAGGAACTGTTGAGGGAGGTCTCTAGCCAACAGCCAGCAACAGCCTATGAGGAACTGAAGCCTGCTAACAACTACATAAGTGCTTTTGGAAGGGAATCCATCCCCAGTCAAGCCATGAGATAAGACCTCAACCCTGGCTGATACCTAGATTGAAGCCCTGGGAGAGACCTTGACGCAGAGGCACCCAGCTAACTGCATCTAGATTTCTGACCTGCAGAAACTACGAGATAACAAATGGTTGTCATTTTAAGTTGCTGAGTTTTGGGGTAATTTGTTACACAGCAATGGATAACTAATACACTGAGCTTTAGAGTCAAGACAGATCTGTTTCAATCCCATCTCTGTTACTTACTAGCTGGGATCTTGGTGGACATAATCTAAACTTTCTGAGCCTCACATCCTCATCTGTAAAGTGAGGAATAATAATACCTGTATCAGCAGGTTGTTGTGGCATTGATATATATTCATTAAATGGTAACTATTATTGTTATTTTTATTATTAGCAGGAGCCACAGCAGCAAAATCCTGACATTTTTGCTGCAAGCTGTGTTTAAAGCATTTTGGGGAAAATTTATAGAGAGAGGGTCATAAAAAGAAGATTCTAAATTGAAAATGACACAGTCCACCTTCCCAGGATGATCCCTCCCAAGTAATGATATATCAACCAATACTGTAGTAAAGGGTTGAGTTTACGTGAAGAGAAAATCATTTCCAACTTCAATGGTTTGAAGTAGGGTGGGGTAGTGGGAAAAGCAAAGATGCTAGAGGCAGTCCCAGCTTTGCCTCTTCCTGTGTGACCTTGGGTAACACCCTCTGTGCCCTCAGCATCCTAGACTATAAAGAAAACCCCAAAGGTTGCTGTGGTCATGATATGAGGAAACTGCTTGGGCTGTGACTGGGGAAGAAGAGTAAGTATTCAGGTTTCTGCCCCTCCCTTCTGCTGCTCTGACCAGGGACCCAACCTCGAAATGAGGCTGGTCAGAGGTCAAATCAGAGAGCCACGGAGCTTCAGAAGATCCCAGATGGGCTAATGAGGACCAACAACCATGTGGCCCCTGCAGCGAGGTGGAGGTTACCTGTACAGCATCAAAGCTGCAATCACCACCAGAATCAGCAGAATACTGAGGAGTCCACCGATGACATAGCTGACATGGAGTCCTTCCCCTAGGAGAACAGAGAGACTACATGGAGACCACTAACTGGTGGTGTGGGAGGTGGGAAAATGGAGGGCTCCTATTGTAGGTGTTGGATCCCACACCATCTGAGAATGGCTGGAGGCCTCCTTCTCAGAGGAGGGGCCACAGGAGGTGGCGACAGAGGACTGAAAAGAAACCCATACTCTGTCAGCATCTCTAATCCCAGTTCCACTACTTACTAGCTGTGTGACTTAAGGCAAGATGCTTAAATTCTAAGCCTATGTTTTCTCATCAGTTAAAAGTAAATAATAATTTGCTCACAGGGCTGATGGACGTTAAATGAGATGTATATATATTATATATATACACACACATACATACACACACACGCACATATATAAGGCCTAACAAATGCCTGGCACGTGGAAACCACTCCACAAGTGGTGGCTAACGTGATTATTCATTCTATGTATTTAGTCTAAGAAAAGGGGTCACCAACCCCAAGAGTCCCCATGAAGGTTCTGGAAGCTATCAGTGGAGACTCAGATTCCTTCCACCTTCTTTTTCAAAACAGGTGGGCACTCAGGGCTTACCTGGAGCAGCAGGTACGGCCTCATTGGAATGTGCACAGAGGCCCAGCTGGGTATCCTTTTCAGAGCATCTGTGGGGCACAGAAAACTGAATGTGAAGGCTACTTGTATTTGACAAAGATCTTGCCTTCCTCTAGGAAAGGGGGAAAGTCCTGTGAAGATCAGGGTGACAGGCCTGGGAGTGGGGCTTTCCGATGTGAGCGTGTACCAGACGGGAGGTACCAGAAGCACGGAGACAGCAGGCCCAGGAAACACAGGGCAATCAGTGTGAGTCACTGTCTTCAAGATGCTATATCATGTTTCAATGGATTTTAAAATATGTACTCTTTAAAAAGGAGAAGCAGGTTTGGGAGGGAGCTGGAAGTCTGCTGAAAGAATAATAAGGACATCAATAGTGGCTTTATTCAACTACCAGGATGAGTTGGAAGAAGCTACAAGCCAAGCAACCCTCTGATTGGATAAAAATCATCACAAGATCTAATTAGAACTTGAAAAACAAAATTGTTTTTCTTCCCTTCATTCTTTCACAAGGGAATATGCAAGACATCCAAAGGGAGGGCCCCGAGAACTAACTTGAAATGCTAAGAAGGTAATTTCTTTGTGGCACATTATGAGCAGGCAATTAAAGGCATCTCCTAAAAAGCTACTTGTAAGAGCATTTGAAACCACAATGCATCAAGTGTTCAAATAGAACTCTGACAGTAAGAAAACAGCTGAGTAGGGTTCAAAAGTTTTCTAAACACACCTAAAGAAAATCAGATTAATAACAATGGACAGTACTTAAAAGTTAGTGAGAAAGGTACACGTTTATATCTGGGTGTTTGCTTTTCCATATAAAGCCTTCAGAAAAGAGAAAATGGGGCATATAGAATGAATTTGATCATGTGTATATCTTAAAATTTTAGGGCCAATTAGTCTAGAGTTCTTATTTGGGATTATTAGTATGTTTCTGCTTTCAGACTTGAAACAAAGTGTTAATTATCTTTTAAGCTACGGTTGATATTAAAAATAAAGAGACCAGTATATTATAATGAAAAAAACTGTTCTAATAGAAAAGTGTCTGGAAAGATAGATATCAAAATAGTAAGAGTAAGAAATGAAATCACTATCTCGAAAAGATTCAATGCAGTATTATTTACAACAGCCAAGATATGGAAACACCTAAGTGTCCATCAAGGGATGAATGGATAAAGAAGATATGGTATATGTATACAATGGAACATTATTCAGCTATAAAAGAGGAAATCCAGCCATTTGTGACAACATGGATGGACCCTGAGGGCATTATGCCAGGTGAAATGTGAGACAGAGAACAACAAATATTGTACAATCTCACTTAGAAAAAAAAAAAAGAACTCATAGATGCAGAGAACAGATTGGTGGCTGCCAGAGGTGGGGGGGGGGGGTGTGTGAAATGAGTGAAGATGGTCAGAAGGTGTAAACTTCCAGCTATAGATAAGTGAGCCTTGGGGATATAACTGACACCATGGTGATTATCATTAATAATACTGTATTGCCTATTTGAAAGTTGCCAAGAGACTAGATCTTAAAAGTTCTTATCACAAGAAAAAAAAATTTGTAACTATGTGTGGTGATGGCTGTCAACTAAACTGATTGTGGTAATCATTTCACAATATATACATATAGCAAATAAAAAATATTAAGAGTAATTATATATGGAGATATATGTACATATTTCTTTATTCCTATCTGTAGTTCCAGATTATATTTTGCAAAGTGTAAATAAAAAATATAAGAATTTCTCGGGGCTAGCCCCATGGCTGAGTGGTTAAGTTCGCGCGCTCTGCTCCGGCAGCCCAGGATTTCACAGGTTCGGACCCCAGGTGCAGACGTGGCACCACTCGTCAGGCCATGCTGAGGTGGCATCCCACATGCCACAACTAGAAGGACCCACAACTAAAAATATATACAACTATGTGCCAGGCGGCTTTGGAGAGAAGAAGGAAAAATAAAATTTAAAAAAAAGAAGAATTTCTCTAAATTGAATGTAACATCATATTTCATCAATTTTAAGATGTGCATTTTTCTATATTCTAACATCTCTGAAATAGAAATGTGTCTTACTATCAATGGCATCTCACAATTGCTGTTAGTCATTTTTTCAGTTTAATCTCCTAAATCAGGATGTACTTCAAATTGACAGCACCTTCAATTTCATGAACTATAATATTTTATACTTGATTTTAGAACCATTCATGGTTATGCTTGCTTGTCTAATAATGGTGTGTGTGTGCACATGCACACACATACATGCATATGTGTTTGAGTATTACAAGTCATTATAAGCTGAGGCTATCACATTCCTGGGGAGGTTCCAAGTGATAAAGTCACAGCCTAGAGATCATTATAACTTGGTGGGACTTCTAAGTAAACTGTAGGACGAGACCATATGCTAAACCTGTTATGTGAGAGCAAATGTCACAGAAAGAAAGGAAGGAGGAATGCCAAGAGGAAACTCCTCCTGAGCGATTTCTCTCTAAAGCTGCTCTTAAAGCTTCTTGCCCTCAGAGCTAAAAAGAGAATCATTTGCAATGATCTACAAGTCTAAACATCTTCTCCAGTTCCAAATAGCAGGGACTGATAGCTAATGACGTGATCCACCCTCCTTCTCCCAGAATGCTCAAGCTAGGACTATGGTCTTCTGCTGGCAGGGGATGGTGATTTGAACCAAAGGGCCCACCTACCTTCCTCCCACCTCCTCCAGAGATGTGCGCATCTGGGTGGTAGGAGAACGCAAGGTGGTAGGTAGTGTGTTGGGTAGCACTGGGCTCCTTTCACTCATGCTGGTCGCCCTGGGAGCTGGGGGCACCAGGCCAGGTACTGGAGAGAAAAAGAGGACTGGAGTGGGCCACTGGGGCCCAAAATCTCGACATATGGTCCAAGAGCAGCATCTGGAGAACTTAACACAGCACCCTTTTAGCTGCCCTAATCCTAGGCATCCTCATTGGAGGCCCTTCTTAATACTGTAAATAACAAACTCATTGCTCCCAGGCCCTCTGCCATAAGAGCTCCAGAGGGGGATCCAATCCAGAAGGACAAAGCTGAGGCTGCTGATCCCCCACCCCTCCACGGGCTCTGCTGTTCCAGGGGGCCATTCATTCCAACTCACCAAGGGAGCAGGGCTGGCCATCGGGCTCATCAGGACAGGCACACACAAAGTCCAAAGCTCTGGCAAAGCAGAGGTGGGTGCAGCCACCGTTGTTCACACCACAGGCATTGGTCCCTGCGGGCAAAGCAGGTGCGTGTCTGGTCTGGGACAGAGTCAGGTCTCCCAATTTGACACTTCTCAAAGAGGGGGCGATCCAGGGCTACCCCCCTCCCAGGGATAGTAGGGCAGGAGGGGTATAACCACAGGGGGCTGCAAAGGTCTAAGAGCTTAAAATGTGAACCAAAGGGCTCTCCTGTGGCTCTAATTGTCTTGGTCATTAACAGTCCTTGGGGTGACCAACGAACCCCACTGATGGAAAAGAAGTAGGCTCAGGACCCAGGAGCCCACCTGTCTGCCGCTGAGGGGAAACCACAATGATATCCATGAGTCCTTCCACGTTGGCCAACACTGTCTCCTTGTTCCGGCCTGAGTACTTGTCAACACGCTGGATTGACTTGGTCTGCCAGTCTGTCCAGTAGATCCACCTGTCCTGCTACTCAATAGAGAAACACAAGAAAGGGTAAATATTCAACAGTCTGACCCTGGTACAGCTTCCGTGCCTCAGCACGTGCATCCCCTCTGCTGCAATGCCCTCTTCGTCTCTTACCACCAGGTCAACTTCTGGGTATCCCCAGATATGACATCATCCAGGAAATCTCCCCCAATCTATGCAGAGTTTTCCATTCTCTCCTCCACGCTATTCTGTGCCTTGTCCTCACTTCTACAAGTGAGTTTTGATACTTGATGGTCATTTGTTTACATGTCTGTCTTCCTTGCCAGATTAAGTTCTTTGAGGACAAGAATGTGTTTCATTCATCTCTCTACTTCCAGCACCTAACACTTAGTCATCAGTCAGTTGACTGAGAGGCTCAGTGAATAAATGAGCTCTGTGCCCAGCAAATAGAAATAAGTTGGGGGGTTCTTCTAAGATCCCTGTTCTTCTGGGCCCTTCACTCAGAGCCCTGGCCCAAATGCTCTGATTACGTCTGTGGGCAGCTGCCTTCTAATGCAGGGATGCTGAGATTCTAAAGCAGGGATGTGAAGGGGCAATGAAGGCGGTTCCCTTCCCACCCCCAGGGGATATATCAGCAACCCCAGGGGAAACTTATAGATTGAAAAACAATATTTATGGGGCCCGGCCCGGTTGCACAGTGGTTAGGTTCACACGTTCCACTTCTCGGCAGCCTGGGGTTCACCAGTTCAGATCCCGGGTGCGGACATGGCACTGCTTGGCAAAAAGCCATGCTGTGGTAGGCATCCCATGTATAAAGTAGAGGAAGATGGGCATGGATGTTAGCTCAGGGCCAGTCTTCCTCAGCAAAAAGAGGAGGATTGGCAGTAGTTAGCTCAGGGCTAATCTTCCAAAAAAAAAAACCAAACATATTTAATATTACCCTGTAGTTGCATAGTCAGAGGATGGGGGAAAAAAACGCCTATCATTAAGTAAAGCCAGACAAAATCTTATTGGCTGGTAGGATATAAGACAGAACATAGGTAGAGTGGATATTTGTAAAAAAAAGGGACAAAGATTGAGAATGCCTGTTTTGGCCACAGGCTTGGTAGCCCTTCTTTTTCCCTTCCCCAAATGATTTTATAGGATTAGAGCTTTCAAAAATGACATCTAATAATAATTAAAATGGCTAGAAATAATACGAATTGAGTGCCAGATACTGTGCTAATGCTTTGTATATATTTCAGAAGGATGCTATTATTTTTTTTTTTTTTGAGGAAGATTAGCCCTGAGCTAACTACTACCAATCTTCCTCTTTTTGCTGAGGAAGACTGGCCCTGAGCTAACATCCATGCCCATCTTCCTCTATTTTATACATGGGACGCCTACCACAGCATGGCTTTTTGCCAAGCAGTGCCATGTCCGCACCTGGGATCTGAACCGGTGAACCCCGGGGCCACTGAGAAGCGGAATGTGCGTACTTAACTGCTGCACCACTGGGCCAGCCCCCAGAAGTATACTATTATTAAACTCATTTATTTTATAGGTAAACAAAGCTTAGAGAAGTTCAGTATCTTGTCTAAAGTTGCACAATTACTTAATGTCACAGGCAGAACTTGCACCCACAGAGCTGGCACGTTGGAGGTATTCAGTGAACACTTAGTGACTGGGTAGCTGCCTCCAGACTCTGGATCTTAGCTGCTCCACCCTACTCCCGCTATATGAGCTGCCTGAGCTCAGACGTTGGGACCACAGCATTAGGATCAATGGGAGAACTTGTTAAAATACATGTTCCTGGGCCCAACTCTCATGAAGCAGATTCTTTATATCCAGGGCCCAGAAATGTGCATTTTAACAAGCTCCACAGCTGATGCTGTACACTACTGAGAGCCACTCCTTTGAATGCTAGAACATGGGAGTGGTGGGGCAAGAATAGCAGAGCACGCGGTGGCAAGGCTTCAGTGTACAGGAAGCACCCCTAAAACGAGTTTCCACAGCACACCAGTTCAGTAGCACCCAGGGCTGAGGCTGTTGACTTAGAACCCCAAGGAATCACCCCCATCAAGGAGGTTTAGTTACCTCTCTCCTGAGCCAGTACCTGAGTGAGGGCAAAGGGGTGGGACACATGGCTGACCAAGACCTGCCGTAGCTTCCCATTGAGGTCAGCGCTCTCAATCCGGTCCAGATGTGCGTCTACCCAGTAGATCCTGTGAAGAAAAGGAGAGAAGGGTGGCTGCTCAAAATGCTTGCCAGGAAGCCCAGCCCTTCCCCCTAAGGGGCTCTCTGTCCCCTCCTGAGCTGAAGTGGCAGGTGCTGTGAGCAGTCAAGACGCACCCTTGATGAGAGGGCACTGTGAGCCCTGAAGCTGAAGAGGGGAAGTTGGGGACTCCTGAGAGGGGAGGCCAGGGCTGTTCTGGGGAGGGGTAGAAAGTCTAGTGACTTCGTGGGAGCCCCCACACAGTTTCATCTTGGGTAACTTGATTATTCTTTGACTCCTACCCAAGAATCTAAGCCCAAATTCTTACAAATGCTCTTCAAGAGAAGACTCAGTCTACAAGGACCTCACTGAGGTGAACGGAAGAGAGCATTCTACCAACCCTGCTGGTGACTTTGCCTCCTTTCCCTTCTTCTGAGGGCAGAAAGGGGAGCTGACCGCTTCAGACTCCTTTCACCCTCTTCTCCTGCCCTCTGGCATTTTTATCTAGACCAGGAGTTGCACATTTCAGTGCCTGAAGGGATCAGGAGAGGAACAAAGGTGAAGAATCAGCCCTTAGATGGACAGCGGGTGGTGGGACCTGCGGTTCAGCCAGAGGATGTGCTCTGCTAAAGGCACTCAAGTTAAAAAGATGGAAACCAGATGAACAAAACCCACCTGAGGGTTGAGGGCTGGATTTAGCAACCCCTGCCCTAAGAATTCCTCATTCTTCTCCCTGCTTTCTCTTCCCACCTACCAAGGAGCTTCCTGTCTTTTTGTTTTCACTGCTTCCATCTCAACCATCCTCTCCTCTGCCTACCCGATTTCCAGGAGCCTGTTGGGACAGGGGTCCCACCTGCGGGTATCATAGTCCAGGGTAAGGCCATTGGGCCAACCCAGATCCGTGTTGATGAGAACCTTCCGCTCAGAGCCGTCCAAGTTCGCCCGCTCAATCTTGGCAATGTGGCCCCAGTCCGTCCAGAAAAGGTACCTGAGACACAAAAGTGCCATCATCACCAAGGCATTGGAAGAGGGCTCCCGGGGGTTGGGAAAATACAAGTGACACACAGATACCATTAATATACAAGGCATCAATAGACACATGAAAAGATGTTCATCATCACTAATCATAGGGAAATGCAAATCAAAACTACACTAAGATATCACCTTACACCTGTTAGAATGGCAAAAATATCCAAAACCAAGAGTGACAAACATTGGAGAGGCTGTGGAGAAAAAGGAACCCTCATACATTGCTGGTGGGAATGCAAACTGGTGCAGCCACTATGGAGAACGGCATGGAGATTCCTCAAAAAGTTAAAAATAGAAACACCTTATGACCCAGCCATCCCACTACTGGGTATCTATCCTAAGAACCTGAAATCAGCAATTCCAAAAGTTCCATGCACCCCTATGTTCATAGCAGCATTATTCACAATAGCCAAGTCATGGAACCAACCTAAGTGCCCAGCAACTGATGATTGGATAAAGAAGATGTGGTATATATATATACAATGGAATACTACTAAGCCATAAAAAAGGACAAAGTCATCCCATTCACAACAACATGGATAGACCTTGAGGGTATTATGTTGAGTGAAATAAGCCAGACAGAGACAGACGAACTCTGTATGACTCCACTCATAGGTGGAAGTTAACATATAGACAAAGAGAACTGATAGGTGGTTACCAGGGGAAAGGGGGGGTGGGGGGAGGGCACTAAGGGTGAAGTGGTGTACCTACAACATGACTAATAATAATGTACAACTGTAATTTCACAAGGTTGTTAACTATCATAATCTTAATAAAAAAAAAGTAGTTAAAAAAATATATATGTACAAGGCATCCTCCAAGGGCCTCTTCACCAAGTCCTTCTCCCCAGGTCTCTTTTCTGCTGGCCATGAACTTACCCTTTCCTGGGGAAAACAGCAATGGCCCGAGGCTCATCCAGGCTGTTGTTGATCAGCACCTTGCGGCAGGAACCGTCTAGCCTCGAGGCTTCAATGGTATTTCGCCCCGTATCTGTCCAATACAGATTTCTGGCCACCCAGTCCACTGCCAGCCCGTCGGTGGTCTTCAGCCCACGCCCGATCACTGTCTCCATGTTGCTGCCATTCAGATCTGCTCGCCTTGGGGAACAGCCCAGGGTTGGATGACTGACCAGACTGACCAGCAGTAGGCTGAAACCCCTTTAATCTAGGATTCCATAACTGGATTCCCACTACCGTGTAAGCTCCATAGCGGAAGAGACCAACTATCTGTACATACATCCCCCAGCATCTAATATAGTGGGTATTCAAAATATTTGCAGAATTAATGGATAAATCCTTTGGAGTGCAGTGTTTCCTGCCATCAATGGGGAGCATGTGGGTCCATGTCTTACAAGAAGACAGGTTAATAATTCCCCGTATACTTTAACGAAGAGACAAGCCTTGCTCGGTGGTGATTCTAAGAAAGGCAGCTTTTTCAAAAGCTGCCTGTGTGTTTTCATAGAAGTCCTACACCAGGGAGTTCAACCTCAGGATGAGGGGCATGTCACAAACACGTGGGGGACTTCTCTAAACTACATACGCCCACCTGCCCCCAGCAAGAGATTCTAAAACATCCCTCATGGAGAACCAAAGGGAAGAGTCCTGTTCTTCCACGTGAGAATCTCTGCCCTGGCAAACCTCTCTTACTGGTGGCAGGGCATCACATTCCTCAGCTGTGTTGGGGCAAAAAAATTGAAAGAATAATAAAAATTAAAATAAACCAAGAAATATTCTTTAAAAAAGTATAACCTTGTGAACAACCATAAGTCTTGGCATTTGGCCAGGGTTCCTGTATTATAATACAGATACACAGTTTAACTACACAGCCTACTCATCAACGTCTTATCCATGGAGCTCCCACAGGGCCCGATGGTAAGGGAAGAAGGTTCCAGGTCCCCAGCACGACTTTATCTGTTTACTTGTTTGTTTGTTTTACATACTGAGCTTCTACTAATCTTTAAAATAGCAAAAAAACCCAAAAGTTTGAAACTCTCCTGCAAGTGATAACACTACAAAGCGAACGAGTCAAGATGAGCACTCACTGTCCGAGTTGCCGAATCACTCAGTCCATTTGAGGTTGACACAGACCACAGCCTCACCCATCGGGGATGGGAAGCAGGTCTGCGCCCTCTGGGGGTTCCAGCGACATGCATACCTGATAACATCCAGGAACACATCTGTGTAATAGACCTTTCCATCCACACTGTCATAGTCCAAGGAGATGACATTGTTGAGCTCGGGAACAGGGACGTGCACATCTGTGTGGTCGCTGGTGTCCAGTGAGATACGCCGGATGGAGCCGCGGCTGGAGAAGAGCAGGTAGGTCTCAGGAGAGGGATCACAGGTCTTCCCATCTCCCTTTAGCTGGATGCCAGTGGGGCAGGCACAGGAGAAGCCAGAGGGCCGAGGTAAGCAGAGGTGGGAGCAGCCACCATTTCTTGAACCGCACTTGTTAAAACCTGGTGATGAGAAAGAGAGGAGGACGAGCTTGGATACCCAGCCTGGAATATTGTCTGAATCTTACAAAGGCTCCAGTTTCTTGTGCCTGATTCTCTGCTATTCTAAATGACAGGATTCGATGCCTGGCAGGGATGAGCTAGAAGGAGCAGGGGTGTCTCCAGGAGTCCTTTGAAGGTGACAGCATCATGCAGTTGTAGTACCAGCCGTACCCAGGGGGAACACAGCCTGATCCTGGAAGGGGGCTTAGGCGGGTCCCTATCTCTCTGACTATAAAGGAATCTCTGTATTCTGGCTATAGCTCTGATGTTGAAATACTCCCAGAAAGCCAGAGGCTCTCACTCCCAGCCCCAGGGGTCTTTTTACCCAGTGGCTGTGCCCGGTCCACAGCCTGGATGTCCATGAGGCCTGGCAGATTGGACCTCACCAGGATGACATTGCTGCCAGTACCCTTGTCGGCGCGGTGGATGCTACGGGTCTGCCAGTCAGTCCAGTAGATATAAGAGTCGAGCAGAGTGAGGCCGTATGGGTGCTGCACAGGTGACACCAGCGTGTGCCGATTGGCACCATTCAGGTCAGCGGCCTCAATTCGCTGTAGAGGAAGGAAAAGGTGGGGAAGGGGGGGGTGGCTATCACTGAGGGTGGGAGCCCTCAGGGGAGATCCCAAACAGGCTTCTCCCATCTTCTAGGCTTCTAGGAAGCAGCAGGAGCAGGACCCTCACCTCGGTGTGGGCATCAGCCCAGAGCAGTTGGGAGCCGGCCTTGTCCACAGTCAGTCCATTGGGCCATCCTAGGTTGTTGCTGATGAGCACAGTACGGTCTGAGCCATCCATTCCCGACCGCTCTAACTTGGCATTCTCCCCCCAGTCTGTCCAGTACATGAACCTGGGCAAGGAAGAATACTAGCTGGTTATTCCCACAGCTCCTGAATACTGTGAGTACTTACAATATGCCAAACACTGTGAGAAGTGTTTTATATGCAAAAAGGGGAGTTGCTTTTAATGAGTACAGAGTTTCAGGTTTGCAAGAGGAAAAAGTTCTGAAGATCTGTTTCACAATAATGTGAATTTACTCAACACTACAAAACTGTATACTTAAAACGCCTAAGATGGTAAATTTCATGTTCTGTTTTTTACAACTAAAAAAAAGTACTTCCCGTGCATTATCTCACTTAATCCCCACAAGGGCCACAAGGCATGCATTGTCACCATCACCTCCAGTTTACAGATAAGGAAGATGAGGATCAGAGGTTTAATACTGGACCCAAAGTGACAGATGCAGCTAAAAAATGGTGAATCTTGGATTTCCGCCTCCAAGGCTCATGCTCTTAATCTCTACACTACACTGCCACCCTGAAAGAAGTCACAAGGGAGTGAAACAGCCCCAGGGAGGCCAGTCTCGGTGTCCCTGTGAAGTGTGCTTGCTCTCCACTGCCCAGCGTCACCCCGTCCATAGCCCCAGCTGAGCTGTTGGCCCATCCTGCTGCCCGGAGCCACAACGCCACCTCTCACCCCATCTCGTGGTACAGAACAATAGCCCGGGGGCTGTCAAGGTTCTGCCACACCAACACTTTCCGCATGGACCCGTCCAGGTTGCCCACTTCGATCCGGTTGGTTCCCGTGTCTGTCCAGTACACTTTCCGGCCAATGGCATCCACTGCGAGCCCATCTGTGGTTTGCAGCCCTGCAGGAAGTCAAGAGAACACACTGGCTCCTGCCTTAAAACAGATGGGCTATTTCCCCAGCTCTGTAGCCAGATAGATGGTCCCCGGGCTGGGAGGAAGACCCACCTGTGGTGATGATGTCCTCATGCTGTGAGCCATCCAGATTGGCACGGCTGATTCTGTGCAGCGTGCTGTCCGACCAGTACACTTTTCCTGGAAAGGAAAGGCTTGGCTCAGCCTGGACGCTTGCCTCCCCCAAAGGAATACACAAAGCTGACTCCTGTCCTAAGACACCAGCACATGTCTGAGAACTCTGTACCCCCTAGCAGAGGAAATCAAGGGAAATGTAGAAATGTCATAATGGGATGACTCTTGGCAGAGAGAGAGAGAAAGGCCCAAGCCATGCCCTCACAACCAGAGAAAGTGCTGAAGAAACATGGGCAGGGGCTGTGCCAGAGGGAATGGGGAGCTGCCAGGCTCTAGCAGGAGGCAAAGGGGGTGGGAAGAGAAGGACGGCGGTTGCTGCAGGGCAAGGACAGAAGGCCAGGTGGGAAGGGGGGGCCACACAGACCTTCCTGGGGATCCACTCCAATGGCAATGGTGTTCTTCATAGTAATGTTGATGGGTACTACCACATCAGCAAAGTAAGGGATGTCCAAGGAGACCAGGCGTACGTCTATCCTCCTGGCGAAGATGAGGAAACTGTTCATGCCTGCCCAGGTGGGGAGAGAAGGAAAGAGGACAGTCACCCTAGCACAGCCATTAAGAGGATTTAGAGTAAGGCAAACTGAAGTTCATGCACTGGCTCTGTTAGTTTCTAGTTGTGTGACCCTGGGCAAGTTATTTAAATTGTTTAAGCCTCAGTTTCATCATCTGCAAAATGGGGACAATAACAGGGTAGCTGCAGGATTAAGGAGATCATATGCAGAAAGCACTTAGCATTGGGTCTGACACATGGTCATAAATGACAGCTCTTTATTAATATTACAGAAGTGACTCTCTTCGAAGGACCCTCTACCATGCAGTTTAAGAAACACCACGTGAAATTAAGATAAAGAGGGCTTTTCCCATAACCTGGGAGGCACAATTCACAGCTCCTTTCTCACTCAAATTCCCTAGGAAGTTAGGGTTCAAGATCAGCCTACCATGTAGCCCCCCTAGGGAGAAACACTGACTCCCAACATCTGGGCAGCCTGGTCCTGCTTCTGGGAACCTCCAATGAAGGTTGTCACATAGGTTGTGCTGGTCATGCACTCATGAAAGAGCCACATCCGAGGGGGACACCACTACATTGTAGATATCATATGTTTTAATATTTATTATACCAATTTGTGGTAGATGGAACGAAAGTGACTTCGTCTAACCAAATCGGTATATTATGACAATTTTCCAATAGATGAAAGTAAGATGCCTGAGACAGAAGCATCTTTTTCTAATATGCATGAAGACACTGTAAAAATGAGTTGGACTCTGTCTCCGATCCTGTCTCCCTGCTCCCCTGGGCCTCTCTCCCAGACCTCTTCTCTTTTCTAAAAGCTCTGTCTCTCCCCTAAGCCCCTGGAAGGACCAGGACTCATGGTTTCTCAGACCACATGGGAGTCCATCTGCAAGGAAGGAAGAGAGTCACTGCCCCTCCCAGAGAGGCTTTATCCAGGTCTCTGATGCTTACACTCACCTGGTGAACAGGTCTTGCCATCAGGCATTAGGTTGATGCCTGTGGGGCAGGTACAGCTGAAGCCGCTTGGATTTGGGGACCGAAGACACAGGTGGCTGCAGCCGCCATTCTCTACAGCGCATGGTGTGGACACTGGGTAGGTAGGAGGAGGGGGTCAATAGAGAGGACTACAGCAGAGGAAGGCTGAGGAGAAGCCAGTGCAGGTCAAGGGCTGCTCACCTGGGGGCCGCCGGCGGTGGAAGACATGGATGTCCATGAGGTTCTCCAAATTCTCCTGCAGGGTCTCCCGGTCCAGCCCCGTGAGCCGGTCTGCGCTCTGTATACTCTTGGTCTGCCAGTCAGTCCAATAGATGCGCTCTCCATAGAGGGTCAGCCCGAACGGGTGGGGGAGCTGGCTTCCGATCAGCACCTGCCAGGGCCACAGCGCTTGAGTCATCTCCCAGCAAGGTCAAACAGCACAGAGCAGTGGTCAAGAGCTTGGGCTCAGAGTCAGAATGCAGCTCTGCCACTACTGCCTGCTGTGTGACCTTGAGCAAGAGGTAGTTATAAAATCTCTCTGTGCCTTGGTCTGCCCATCTGTGATATGATTACGACAGTGCCTGGCTTCAAGGGCTGTGTGATGATTGTAAAAGAGGATGTATTATTCACATAATCTCAAAGTATCTCTAAACAAATTACTTATTAATTACAAAAGGAAAAATAGCAACTTTACAGTGGACACCACCTTACCACACAAAGTTAATATCACAATAATGGGACAAGCCAACATCTGTGCCTACTGACAAGACACACTCAGCACTTGGGACATGACTTCGCTTAATGTAGTATTCCTGCCCCAAACACATCATCAGACATCAAACCCATCAGACAAATTGAGGGACCCCCACTAAATAACTGGCATTTACTCTTTAAAAATACAAAGGTCAAGAAAGACATAGAAAGGCTGAGGAAGTGTTCCAAATTAAAGATTAAAGAGACCTGATTACTAAACACAATTGTGATCAGAATTGGATCCTGGACTAAAAAAGAAAAAAGAGGAAAAAAGCTATAAAGGACATTATTGAGGCAATTGCTGGTGAAATGGAATATGGACTGTGGATAGTAATATTGTATCAACGTTAAATTTCCTGATTTTGATCATTGTACCGTGGTTATGTAAGACAATGTTGTTGTTCTTAGAAAACATGCACTGGAATATTTGGGGGGTCAAGGATAGGAAGTCTCTAATGTAATCTCAGATGGTTCAGAAAAATAATATGTGTGTATGTAGATAAAAAGAGAGAGAGAATGAGAAAGCATTCTGGCAAAATGTTAGTTATTAGTTCTTTCAACTATTTTTACAACTATTCTGTAAGTTTGAAATTATACCAAAATAAAGAATAACAAAAACAAAGAGACTGACCATGGGCCCAGTGTGCAATTGGGCTTAAACAGTGTTAGCTGTGATGGTTATTAGTAAAGTCTGTGCTCTTATACCCCCGACACACAATCCACGCAAATCCCTAGTTTTCTTTCATCATCAAGCAACATCAAGGGCTCTGGAGGGCAGCCACAGCCTCAGAGAAACAGCACACGCCCCATGCCGGTGCCATCACTCCTGGGTCCCCCCAGCCCCCCACAGCTGCCAGCCAGGGAGTGATGCCCTGGAAGCTGTCAGGGCTGTGGGAGGATGCCTTAGCACCATCTTACCTTCCTCTTGCTGCCATCCAGTCCAGCAAATTCAATTGTCTTCATGCCAGCATCAGCCCAGTATAGCCGCTGGGAACCGTAGTCAATGGCTAGTCCATTAGGCCAGGTCAGATTAGAAGAGATGATGACCTGGCGGCTTGAGGCATCCATGCCAGCTCGTTCAATCTTGGGGCTTGCACCCCAGTCAGTCCAATACATGTACCTGGGCACAGGCAAGAGGGTTTTATAAACCATCCAGTTAATACCCAGTGGGGACTGAGGGTACCTAGGGTTTCAGGGTTTCTGCTTGCAATAGCTGCCCCAGCCTCCTGCCTCAGTTCCCAGCCCCGTCCTGGGCTCAGAGCTATCTCTGAAGGTCTTGGATCTTCTATCACTATCAAAAGGTGCCCAGAGTCTTAATAAAGGCAGAGCCCATGGCTCAAGGAGTGCTCAGCAAATAAGGCCTATTTGGGAGTAAAGAAAGAGGCGAAGTGAGGATGGAGAATAAGAAATGTTTCCTTCATTAGATGGGTTAAATAATTATGGTATCTAAATTTAACAGAATTCTATATAACCATTAAGAAGAACAAGATGGATAACCAAATGGAAAGATATCCAAGATATATCTAGCCAAGTGAAAAAACCAGTTTACAAAACAATATGCCATTACTGTAAAACCAAAACCACCATCACCACCAAATGTATATACACATGTCGAAGAAAATCTGAAAAAAAACCCACCCTAAGCTGTTAACAGCGGTTGTTGCTGGAGAGCGAGATTACAGGGAATCTTCACTTTCTACAGATTTACTGACTTATTTACTTTTAAATGATGAGTTATTTTTGTAAGAAGACCCCTCCCCCCTAAAAAAAGATTAAAAAATGTAAAAGGTTCCCTTGTCTGTGGAGGAAACGAGCTGTCACTATGCTCTGTAGTGTCTATAGCTGTCCTCACTGCCATGGTGTGTCCATCAGATCTGGCCACTCTCGCTAACCTCCAGACTCCCCTCTAGGTCTCAGGTCTGGGGGATGGGTGCAGCTCGTTCCAAAGGAGCAGGTGCTCACCCGCCCATGGGTTCCACCACGATGTCCCGGGGACGATCAAGGTTCTCCCAGATGAGTACTGTCCTCATGCTGCCATCTGTATTGGCCACTTCAATCCGGTCTGTCCCTACCAAGAAGTAGGGGGCGAAGATATTAACTCTAACCTCAGTCATTCACCCTCTTACCTTCCATGCCCAGCACAGAACCTGGAATGCAACAGATACTCAAGAAATATTTTGGATAGATGTGCAATCGATGTTTAGTGAATTGAACTTTGAAAAGAAATTCGAGGAAATGATCAGATCCATTTCTTCAAAGAGCAATTCCCCCTCAACCCAAGCAACCCATTCTGGGCTACAATTTAAGGCAACACTTCCCATACTTTAGTGTGCATAAGAATCAGGAGAGCTTGTTAAAATATAGATTCCTGAACCGAACCCCCAAAGATTCTAATTCAGCAGGTCTGGGCTAGGGCCCAAGAATTTACATTTCTAAGTTCCCAGGTGATGCGGACGCTGCTGGTCCAGGGACCACACTTTGAGTAGCTCTGGTTTAAGGCACTTCCCTTGCCTCCCACACTCATCCGGCTAATAGAAAAAGCCTGTTTTACCAAGACAGCGATGGAAGGAAAATCACAGGACATAGTTTCCTTATCTGAAATGCCTCAAAACATTCTCAAGCATCAGTGACACAATAGAAGTAGCTGCCATTTGATTGGCAAATGCCAACCCTCAGACGTGAACTTCTAGCTTCAGCTCTGCAGCAGCCCCACCACTCCTGACCTACCAAGGACTTCAGGTCAGGACAGGAGTGCTCTAAGAGGGGCCCTCGGCCCCTTCGAACTGAGGTCAGGATTTTAATAAGAGGAATCCCAGGGAGCCAGGCCATGGCTGCCCTGTACACACCTGCATCTGTCCAGTACAGCTTGTTGGTGACCCAATCAATGGCCAGGCCTGCTGGGCTCTCCAAACTGGTATCCACTACCACCTGGGCAGGAAGCAAAGCTGTATCACCAACTGGACTTGCACCCCAGCTCTGGGGCCCAAACTCCACCAATCCTCAGGCTGGCAAAGGTATGGGAAGCCCTTCCCCAGGCAAGGGTATATTCTACGCCTCAATCTCTGCCCTCCCCAAGGGCCTGGGCCCATGCTGGGCCCTACCTCCTGTCCTGTTCCATCCCACTTGGCCCTGCTGATGGTGTCAGTGCTGACATCTGTCCAGTACACGTGGTCATCCCGGGAGTCCCAGTCAAGGGCCACAGCACTGCGCACGTCAGCCAGTGGGATGACATCATCGGACAGGTCCTCTGTGTCGAAGCTGATCCGACGGATGTCCATCCTTCGGGCAAAAAGCAGGAACTTGTCAAGACCTGATCAAAGGCCGAAAGGGGTCTTCTTTTAATGCTCTAAATCCAGTAACAGTGACAGACACAGATGCTCACCTGTGTGACATCTGGTTCAATCATACTTCCTGGGATCTGGGCCCCTCCGTCCCCTACTGTCACACCTCAGGCCCCCTCTGGGCACTGGGCAGCCCGTGCTGGCAGAATCAGACTTTAGGATCAAATGGAAAGAGACTCTACCTGGGGCCCAGAAGTGCATCCCGTGTAAGGGTCTGTCAGCTTCATCTCAACTTCTCTCTCTTACTTCACTCAGCCTCCTCTAGTGCACTGGCTAGAACCCGTCAAGCCCACGCTGCCCCTCTGACTTCCACGTCTGCTTCAGGGCTTCCGCTGCTCCACTCGGTCATCTAGATCCCTTCCTCTAGCTTCTCTCCACAGCTTTAGCCAATAACGACCATTTACGGAGCACTTACTCCTCACCAGGCACTGAGCTTGGTGCTTTTGTCTCCTTTATGCTTGTAATGATGCCCTGTGGTTCATGTTATCCTTATCCTCATTTTCTGGATGAGCTATCCTGAGGCCAACAGGGGCCAAGTAACTGGCCCAGGATCCCAGGCTACAAAGCACCAGAGCAGGGACTTGAACTCAGGTCTGACTCCAGAGAGAGATGTCTGGCCAGTCCCCTACACATCTTCTTAGGTGGCTCTTCTCCATTTTGTGCCCCTATTCGAGTCTATTTCCCAGTATACTTTTCTGCCTGGAAAGACACTTTCTGCCCAACTTTACCAACTGTCTTCTTTTAAGCCCAGGGAAACCCTTAAGGAGAATCTCCTTGCATCTCATTAAGATAATATGCGGAGGGCTGGGCACAAAAGAATTCAGCGGAATGAGGTTCTCAATGTGTGATGAATGATACTGCGAATATTTTCTCCTAATATTCCTCCAGATATTTTCCCTAATCTCATTCTCTGGAAAGGATCCACATCCTAAGAGAAATTTATTTTAACCAAAGATAAGAGGGTCAGTGGGTACCCGGTGGTAAATGACAGCAGCTGCTGATGGGTGAGGAATTACCCTAGGCCTGGCCATGCCGTATGGCTCGATCACTCCTCTCTGGACTATCGTTAGGAAAAGTCACCTGTGGCTCTGAGCTAGACAAGGCCACCCTCTCAACACAACGCCCCTGCAGGAGCTCAAAAGAAGCCAAAGGAGCCATTCAGGGAGCAAGCAGGGACTCCCATTATCTTTCACTCATCAAGCACGCATTTATCCAGGGCCTACGTAAACAGAGTACCATCAGAAGTCCTAATCTTGGCTCTCTGGTTTAGGGGCTGAAAGAAAGTTTTAACAGGGTGAGGCTAAAGGTAAAGAGGTAGGAAACCAGTCCCCTGCTTTCTAGAAGGGTCTGGAACCTTCTTATTGCCTAGAGATAAAGCATCCTACCTGGTGAAATATACACAAGCCTGGCTGCTGGTGTTCATACTCCATTGTGTGTGTCACTGAGCCTTCAGCATCTATTGCTGGGCCCTCAGCCCTTAGCTTTGACATCAGAGCCCTCAGCCTCTTAAGTTCTTCCTCTCCAGGGGCTACTCTAGGAGCCTGGCTCTTTCCCACAACAGGAAATCCCCCGAACTCCTATCCCTTTTTCCTTCCACCCCACCTCACAAGGCACGTCCACTGAGGCAGGTGCCCCAGACCCACTTACTCTGGGCACAGGCATGGCTGCTAATCTTGCGGAAGCCAGTGGGGCAGGCACAGGTGTAGTTGTGGCCACTGGGCAGACACAGGTGGGTGCAGCCTCCGTTGTTGTCCCCACAGCGGTTTTTCCCTGCTCAAAGAGCCCAGAGTCAGTTAAGACCGAAGGTTGGCAGAGGCGGCCCCAAGGCTAGTGTGTAGAGGTCTGGCTAGGGTGTGAGCTCCCTGGAGGGAGGAACTATGTCGTATGACTTTTTTATAACTCCCCCAACTGCAAGCACAGTGAATACCTCACACATAGAAGATGCCCTATAAATGTCTGCATGAATTAGATGGGAACAGTGAAGCTGGCTGAGTCCTTCCTGAGTCTCAATGTTGTAGCACCCTGAATGTCCAGCAGAGGGGGGAACTAGCCCACGGCAGTGCTAATCTCAAATTTCCCAGGGAGACACAATAGCAACTGTGACAGGTGCTGAAGTCTCAGCAGCACCAAAGGTTTACCCGGTGGGCAGTTTTTTACCTGCAGGCTGGCGCTGGGGGTGCAAGGTGTGGATGTCCATGGGGAAGTGGAGTTTGTTGCGAATGATCTCCTGGTTCTTGCCAGTAAATTTGTTAGCACTGTTGATGCTCTTGGTGTGCCAGTCCGTCCAGTACAGGCTGTCTTCAAACACCGTGATGGCAAAGGGGTGTGGTAGGCCTGGGGAAAGTTCAAGACGACCTCAGTCCAGACACACCCTACCATGGCTCCTAGGCCCAGGCCTGGCAACTGTACAAATCTCGCCCTTTGCCAAGGCTCCTGGGGGCCGGGATGGGGAAGAGAGAGGATGAGAGATGAAGGAGAGTGGAGGAAGCGCCTCACCCTGGCTAATGACAGCCTTGCGGTGACTCCCATCCAGATTGGCCCTCTCAATGACGTGGTGCTTAGCATCCACCCAGTACATACGGCGCCCAGCATAGTCGATAGTGAGGCCATTGGGCCAAAAGAGATGGGTATCGGCGATGATGCGGCGCCCAGAGCCATCCATGCTGGAGGCCTCGATGCGGGGGGTGTTGCCCCAGTCTGTCCAGTAAATGGTACTAGGAAGAGAGGAAAGGAAACTGAGAGGCAGGCAGCAGAGGGCGGGCATGTAACCAGGACAGTAATCAGGCAAGGAGCTTTCATCCATTTAACCTAGGGGACTCCAACTGGTAGGAGACACATTCTCTTTGGTCCACAGAGTGGTTTTTTTTTTTTTTAAAGATTTTATTTTTTTTCCTTTTTCTCCCCAAAGCCCCCCGGTACATAGTTGTATATTCTTAGTTGTGGGTCCTTCCAGTTGTGGCACGTGGGACACCGCCTCAGCATGGTTTGATGAGCAGTGCCATGTCCGCGCCCAGGATTTGAACCAACGAAACACTGGGCCGCCTGCAGCGGAGCGTGTGAACTCAACCACTCGGCCACGGGGCCAGCCCCCCACAGAGTGTTTTTTAAACGTCTCTACACAGGGCATTTATTCATTTAACCCTTTTTTTTTTTTTTTTTGGAGTATCTGCTATGGGCAGGGCACTATCTCAGGCATTGGGAATGCAGCAGGGAACAAAACGGACAAAAATTCCGACCCTCGTGAAATTGCCAATAAAGTGTAATATTAGTTAGGATGGGCACTGTCTTCTTTGTCCAAATCTCTGCCACTGCCTTTTGTATTTTACACACACACACACACACACACACACACACTGTTTCTAACACAGCTAACCTACAACTCAGCATCTTAGAGGATACCCCCCTCAATTGACTGAATTTTAAATAGTCAGAGGCTAAACACTTCCATTTCAGGAGACTTTTCTTCTAATAATAAAAAGTTAATTTTTGTCAATAAAAATTATTACTATCAATATTATCATATTACCCTATGAGCTAATAATAAAAATACTAATCATCTACAACTTATCTAATGTGTATTATGCCACTGAAAACGCATCGTCTCATTTCATTTTCACACAGCTCGGAGGTAGGTATGTTTCTTATCACCAATTTAGAAATGAGTAAATGGAGGCAGAGAGATTAACTAGGCCAAGGCCACGGCCACACAGCCAGCTACTGCAGAGCTGAGACTCAAATCCAAGTGTATGTGGGTGCAGAGCCCACACTGTTAACAGCACACTGTGAGGATGTCTCCCTAATAAAGCCTGGCCCAGGTGGCCCGGGAACTGTCCCTAGAGGTGGCAAGAGGGATTTGGGAGCTTGAGACACAACTCACTCACCCCTCCATGGGGTGTAAGGCGATGGCCCGGGGCTTCTCGAGGTTCTGCCAAAGCAGCACCTTCCGGTGGGCCCCATCCAGGTTGGCCACTTCAATCCTGGACGTCCCTGAGTCGGTCCAGTAGAGTTTGTCGTGGACCCAATCCACAGCCAGGCCCCCTGGGGAAAAGAAGCAGTGGAAGAGTGTCAGGCATTCAGCCCAGGCTCCTCTGTGCCATAGTAACAAGCACAAACTCGGCCATGAAGCAGCTTCTCGGGCCAGGCACTGTTTGAACCATTTTACATATATTAACTCACTCAATCGTCAGAACAACTCTGAGCTAGGTACTATAATCCCCGTGAAGAGGAAGAAACTGAGGCACAGCAAAGTCAAGTAACCGTGCAAGGTCATGCATTTCCTCCTCACAGCCAACCATATTCCACTCCCTGAATTCTGGCTCCCTCACCCACACCCAGGGTCTCCAACTGCACCAACTCAGAGGTTTGCAAATTGTGGCCTTAGGGTTTTGCAGAGGCACTCCAGAAGTTCTGTAAGCTTCTGAGTCAAACGTGCTCGATACCAAATTCTAACTCACTTCACCTGCCTGTAGAACGGCCCGAGATTGCAAAGTGAGCTGTTGTTTTTTGAATACGTAAACATTTGGATATATTTATCTTGGTTGATCAGGATATTCTTAATGCGTAGCAATCAAAACGAAATTCAGAATTAAACTGGATGCACAGGCCTGATCAAGAACTGTAACTATCATCCATAAAGGGCTGATTTCAAATGATTACATTCATCAAAACGGTCTCATTATTCTGATAGGGCTCAAAACGAGCAAATGTTACAGACCTAAACCTAAGAAGTTAATGTATACTAACAAATGTCTTCTGCATTAAAGCCATCCAAGATTTCACCGGAAGATGTTCCGCTGCCTAGGGTTTGCAAGCCACCAGCCTGTTCCTTCCAAGGCTGTTTTGCACATGGTGTGGCCCTCTCCTACCCCATGGGGCCTTGTTCCCTACCTGGGCTCTCCAGCCCCGTAGACACAACCTCCTCCACGTTGCTGCCATTGAGGTTGGCACGGAGGATCCGGTCCAGCGTGACGTCTGACCAGAAGACGAGCTCGCGCCGGTGATGGAAATCGAGGGCGATGGCGTTCTCCAGGTTGTTGAGCAGCAGCGTGTACTCGGAGCGGTGCGGCAGCACCTGCCGGATGTCGATGCGATTGGCGAACAGTAGCACAGGCTCCGGCCCTGGGACATGGCATAGAAATGGGGCCCCCACCGGCCTCCAGAGCTGCCCCATCAGCAGGCACTCCGAGCCAACTCAGCTGACACATGGGACCCCTTGCCCACTAGGGCACGCCTCGAGCTGTCAGCATCCCTACTAGCGGGAGCCTCCAGAATCAACACCCCACCCCACCCCAGCAGAGCTTTTCTTAGGGCCCAGAATGCACCTCGTAGCTCCATCTTGCTGCGATAGAAGTCTCTCCACCTCTCAGCAAATCCCTGAATCCTGGAGCACCTGGCTGTCTCCACACCCAGCCCTCTGCCCACACAGCCAAATGCCGACAGCCCTTACCCAAAGCCTTGCAGCTGCGCCGATCGGGCCGGAGTTCGTAGCCCGCCTCACACCAGCACTGGAAAGCCCCTTCGCTGTTGGTGCAGCCCTGGCTGCAATACCCCTCCTCAGCACATTCATTCACATCTGTGAGGACCGGACAGGGTCAGGAACGTGTCTTCTGCCATCCTCCCACCCAGACTCCCTCGCTGACTAGCTGCTTTCCTGCCCACATATCCATCTATTTCCCAGGCCTAGTGGGGAGGCTATTTAACAAGCGGTTAAAGGCTTCGAGATCACGGAGACCTGGGCTGGAATCCCAGCTCTGCTACTCACCAGCTCTGTGGCCTTCAGTAAGTTACTTAGCCTCTCTGAGCTTCAGTTTCCCCATCTGTGAAATGGGAAGGAGGATCCCCACTCCCTAGAGTTAGTGTGATGATGAAATGAGGTCACGTCTGTCAAATGCGTGATCAATGGGAAACACAGCTGCCTGTCTGCTGCCCCACCCAGCATCCCAGCCCTGCTCCATATCAGGCCCTAGCTCACCCTGGCACATGTGACCATCCTCTGTGAGCCGGTAGCCGGTGTGGCAGGTACACTGCACTGTCCCCCGCACCATCTGGCACTTCTGGGCGCAGCCACCGTTGTTAACATTGCAGCTCTCCTCACCCGTCCGGGGCCCTGTGCCAGCCAAGCCAGAGATGGGAGTTGAGCCCAGAATCCTCCCCCAGACAGCCAACTTGGCATTCCACCTGGACCACGAAGAACAGCTCCCGAGGCTGCAAGAGTCCCCAGGGAGGGTTCTCTTTGAACCTTATGGGTGGGGTTCAGCCACAAACCATGGGCGAGGCCCGCCCACTGGGGACACTCACGGCAGTTCTGCTGTGGGCTCTCATCGCTGTTGTCACCACAGTCATTGACCCCATTGCACAACTTCCTCTGCCCGATGCAGCGCCCGTTCCAACACAGGAACTGGTCCGAGGCACACTGGGGGCTTCCTAAAGAGGGAGGGAAGCGGGGAAGGGAGGGAGAGGCAAGTCACAGCAGGGCAGGGCTTGGGTCAACAAAAGGATGGGAGTCTGTCATTTTCTAGGGCGAGCTGGAGACAGATGAGACTCAAGGTGGGAGGTTGGGGTCCAAGGCAGGAAACAGCTCAGACAGGGCTGGCTGAATGTCTGCATTCGTTTTCTCCCCAGGACACCACAGTGAGATGGTGAGGGATGTGGGACAGAATGAGAGAGCGCATCCGTGTGTCCGGCACCCGGCGTGGCTAGGGGAGTGGGCGTGGGGGCTGTCAGCCACAGAGAGCAGTCCTTGCTCAACAGGCCAGAGCAAGAGGCACTGGCTGTGTGTGAGTTAGAACGTGAGAAGCAATTGAAACTCAAAGCCCTGATACTGTATTCCAGGCCATAAACCTGCAGGTCAACGGACGCACCTGGATTTGACACTGGTAACCAAGAAGGGCAGGAAAAATCCAGGCCACAGGCAAGATCTTGCTAACGCATCACCTTCACCCAACTGGAATGGAGCAGTAACACCCGCTTTCCACCCCCATCCTCCAAGCCAACTGCGGGTTAAGGGGCCTGGGTACCCCTGGGAGACTCTACCTGTGTTCTCACAGTTCTCTTCATCGCTGTTGTCTGCACAATCATCCTCGCCATCGCAGCGCCAGGACAGGCGGACGCAGCGGCCGGACTGACAGCGGAACTGTTCTGCTGTGCACATGGAGGTGGCTGCGCAAAGCAAAGGTCAAATGAAAGGCTGGCCCCACTACAGCCCGAAACTCCACCCTGCCACCCAAAACTGCACTCTCTGCCAGCATCCATGCCCTCTTCTCGACACCAGTGGCTCAGTTGGTGTATATGGCATCTTTGTGCGAATCAAAAAAAGGTGCCCTTTTTCAAGACACTTTACTGCCATCTGCTGGAAAACTGCCGTGATGAATATATAAATCTATATAATTATAAAACATGTAAGTTCATTGAGTGACTGGCATCCCTTTGGACACAGTGCCTCTGTGCAGTGCCCAACCGACACCACTGTTCACAGAGGTCCTGTCCAATTTGTGTGCAGTCTGTATCAGTGGCGGCCTTTTTGGCTCCACAGCCTCCTTCCCTACTTCCAGCCCAGACCTTTGGTACCGTCCCCCACTCACTGCAGTTGCGCTCATCAGATTGGTCATCACAGTCTGCATCGCCATCACAGCGCCAGCCAGCGTTGATGCACAGGCCACTGTCACACATGAACTCCCCAGAGCGGCAGGGCTGGTGGGAGGCTGGGAAAACACAACAGACATCTGTCTCCAGCCAGTGTATGCAGACAGGGTGCCATGGCAGACCAGAAACCACAGTCCCAGCACCCCAGCTCCTCCATCTCTGCCCAAAAGGGACCAAAAAAATCAGAAACTCCTCCCCTCGCCTCCTGCCCCAGTTGGCACCTGCGCCTTGCCCTCCCAGGAGCTCCTCCCAGCTGGGCCTCCCCTCCTCCTCCACCCAGCTGGCCAGAGCACTCACAGCAGTCGGACTCGTCCGACCAGTCTCCGCAGTCATCATCGCCATCACAGTGGTAGATATCGAGGATGCAGCGGCCGTAGGCACACTGGAACTCCTCCAGGTTGCAGGGGGGCGCTGGCACCGCAGAGGCTGGAAGGAAGGCAGGGGTGGGGAAGGGCCTACACTCAGGCCTGGACAGAGGCGAGGGGGCCTGCCTCCTCCAAGGGGCAAGATGCTCAGGCAAAGTAACCAGGTTTCATTTGAGACGGCCCTTAGAGACTCCCACATTCTGGCAGAACAAAGGCAGACCTCCCTTCTCACCTGGGGAAGCTGCCCCCACCCTACTCAGCCTAGGAGGAGCTACTGCTTTATTGTGTGTGTGAGGAAGATTGTCTCTGAGCTAACACCTGTGCCAATCTTCCTCTATATTTTGTATGTGGGATGCTGTCACAGCGTGGCTTTATGAGTGGTGTGTACATCCAGGATCTGAATCCATGAGTCCCAGGCCACCAAAGCGGAGTGCACAAACTTAACCACTACACCACCAGGCTGGCCCCAGGAGCTGCTTCTTCAGAACATGCTCTCCTTGCCCACTGTCCATGCACTCCTCGGCCTGGCCCTCAGTCCATGGGATGGAGCCCTCTGCCCCATCCTAGCCCAAAAGCCTGAGTTCTGGGGCCACTCACGACAGTTCTCCTCGTCAGAGCCATCTTTGCAGTCGGTGTCACCATCGCAGTACCAGTGCTCAGCAATGCAGCTCCCGTCACTGCAGCGGAATTCCTTGTCAGAGCACTTGCGCATGTCTGGAGGGGACAATGGGACAGCAATCCTGAAGGAGCCCTACAGGCAACCCTCCTCCCACACTCCTCCCTGCCTCCTGCCCTCACTGCCCCTGGGGGTCTGACCCAGGCCCTGCAAGACACCACATTCGGTGCAGACTCTCTGGAGAAAGCCCAGGCCCTAGAGAGCCTGGGCCTCAGCCTCCTGTCCTGGGGTTCCCCTCCTACCTTCCTCCAGCTGCTCCAGACACCTGGGCAGCGCTGGAGCCATTGCTGGGCTTTTCCCCCATGGCAAGACCAGCCACCAGCCCTCCTGCCTGCCTCCCCAGAGCACCACTCACCACACTGCTCATCGCTGTTGTCGCCACAGTCATTGTCACCATCGCAATGCCACAGGCTCCGGATGCAGTAGCCATTCTGGCAGGGGAACTCATCCTCTTCACACTCCCGAGGGGCTGTGGGCACAGAGCAGTCAGGATGCTACAGGCAGTGGGGGCCAGTGCCTGGAAGCCCAAAAGAAAGCCTTGCAGAGCAGAGATTCAAAGCAGGTGGCTGTCTTTCAGGGGCTTATCTGACCGAGAGAGGAGGTGAAAGGACAGGACAAAGAGCTGAAGACCCCAGGGCTCACGTGGGCCTGGGGCATCATTTTCTAATTGAAAATCTTTGCCCAACAGAGCCTGATGGAGCCCGCCTGGCCCTGCTAGCACTCACGACAGTCCTGCTCATCTGAGTCGTCCTCACAGTCGTTGTCCCCGTCGCAAACCCAGGAGCGGCGGATGCACTTGCCATTGTCACAGTGAAAGTCAAGAGGGGAGCAGGTGGGCAACACTGGGTCCCAGGAAAAGAAAGGAAAAGGGGATCAGGCTGGTAAACTTACTCAGGCAGGCTCAACGAGGCCAGAAATTCTCCCCCAGTACCCCTTGTTCCAGTCTCCCTATCTGAATGACAGTCCTTCCTCACAGCCTCCTAGGCCTGCCCCCAGCTGATGGAGAAGCTGAGCAGAAAATGTGAGAATATTAGAAAGGAATGGTGGTGTGGGGTCCTCAGGGCAGAACAGCCCAACAAACTCAAAACCACCAAGAAAGCAGTAAGAAAAACATGAGTAAGAGTAAGAAGTGTATTTTTTCTTTACCTCTTCTTTTAATGATGATTGACACTCACGGGCTCAATTTCCAGTTCAAGAACTCATTTACTTATCACACTGAGCAAGTCAGTTACCCTCTCTGAGCTGTAGCTTCTTCGATCGTACAACGGGGATAATTACACTGACTCACAGGAGTCTTTGGAGATAATGCACATGAAAGTGAGCCATTTACCATCATCACAATTAGCGGAACTGGTTAGGGTTAATAAGGTCCAGGTTGTAGCTTCATTCTTATCAGACTAATTAGCCACCTCCAGACACAGGTCTGCAGGTTGGCGGTTGCACCCCTAAACCCAGACAACGGGCTCAGCTCTGATGTATCCAAGACAGGACACCCTAGCCCGTTGTGCATATGTTACTACACTAGGGGAAAAGGGAGATTTGAAGAGAATATTAGATTTCTTACCACGTTTACATTATTTAAAATGGTGTGATTACACGGAATAACAGTGTAAGAAACACATAAATAATCTGCATCCATGTATTAATGCACATTAAAAAAGCAGAAATATGCAGCACAAATACACAAACGCATATTCACATAAATACAGAGAGATCTATTTAAAGAGACTATCTGTAGTTTCAAGGGTGTTTTCTTCTATACGTGTTTCCAAGTTTGTTTTATTGGACATATACGCATGGAAATATACACAGGAGGGTTGAAGCCAAGCATATTGTGAAAAACACCCATCTGTCAGTATGTGTCACGCTCGCAAGAGTCCAGCGCTCTGAGTCTGACACACCTGATGCACAGAGCGCTCCATCAGACTTGTCGTTGCTCCCTCGCCCCCAAGTCCCTCTTCGACCACTTCCCACCGCCCCACAGGGAAGCGAGGTTCTTACTACATCCATCCTCATCGCTGTGGTCCCCGCAGTCGTTGTCTCCATCACACTGCCACTGGGCGGGGATGCAAGTACACTCGCCAAGGGCACTCACGGCACACGTGAAGTGGTTCCGCCCACAAGCACACTGAGGGCTGCTGGCTAGGCCTGGGCGGAGGTAAGAGGAACCAGTGAGGGCTCAGCTCCTGCCCAACCAAAGCCCATTCTAGGCGGCAAGGTAGAGGAGCCACGTGTAGGGGCACTGTCACCCAGGGAGCCATGGTGACACTGCAGGGAGATGCAGACAATGTAATTGCACCTTCTGCCTCCTCCAAGGCACAAATGGACAAGGAGATACCCTCTGATTTGGGGCTCACAAATAGTCCAGGTGCCCACCTCTATGACAGGGCTTTTTTGCAGAGCACCCCCAAAGGCCCAGAGACAAATGATACCGCCTGGACGGTTGGTGCTCTTGAAGAAGGGGAGCAGGGGACAGAAGGCGTGATACAGAGAGGCCTCCATATCCTTCCTCCAAACCTAGGTTGAGATGCAGTTTTTGCCCATATCCAGGACCAGGCCTTGGGATGTTGGCCGGGGAGGGCAAGAAATAAGAGTGGACTTGAAATGCTGGAGCCCCTTTAGGGATAAAGGGTCCACACAGCGGAGCAGGAAGCAGGACCGGCTGCTGTGAGTTCCCCAGGCAGAACTCACTCTTGAGGACAGTGGCTAAGGAGGAGTGGGGCCTGAGGGAGGGAACCAGGCCACTACAGGGCAGAGTGACTGGGACCAGTCAGGGCCTTCCTGTCTGTGGGACAGGCCGCAGCCTGGAGGAAGGACGGCAGAAGCAGCCCCTCCCCCAGCCTCGGCAGCACGCAGCTGGGCTTCCCTATTGAGCATCCAGCTATCTGCCTGGCCAAGTCCCATGACCGGCTGCTGTGCCCCCTCCCCAGCGTGCCCAGCAGGATGCCCTGGGATGGCGTGTGAATGGCTCGGTGCCCCCGCTCCAGCCTCAGCTGGAACAAAGGGTTCTGCCAGGGTCACTCTCCCCCCTCCCAGCATTCATCTAACCCGCTGGGCCGCTGCAGCTGGGAAAGAAGGGAGCCACCGCTCATCGCTCCCCCCAGCTTTCTTCTCCCCTTCCTCCCCTCGGCTGGGCCCTGCCCTCAGGCTGGTCTGGACCAGGGAAGGAGCCAGCTCCTAAATTACTAGCCCTCTTCCTGTACTATTTCCCGGAGCCCAGCTTCTCTCTCTTGGCTCATCTCCTTGATGGACATCCTCACCTCCCATTAGATTACTAGGCCTGGCTTAGGGCTTAGGGCTTAGGTCCCAGAATGAAAGGGTGCCATCCCCTCCAAAAGCAAAGAGAGAGCCCAAGACCCCTGCATCTCCACTTCAGCCCCAAGGGTCAGTATGAGTAAAAGGCAGGGGTTCCTAACCTGTAGATGATGGATGGATGGCATGGGGATCTGTGAACCCCTGAAACGACAGGCAAGATGTACATTTCTGGAGCTAAAGGCCACAGCTTTTGCCAGATCCTCAACTAAGGCCTGCCCTCCCCCTCCACATGCTAAGGGAATCAGCTGCCCTAGAAAAGATGCAGGATTTCCTGCGGAAGCCAAAGGAATCCGTTTGAGAGGTGCAGCATCCCTATACCTCACAGGAAGGCCTTACTCCCAGCGCAGCGCTCCTGTCTCTCTGCCAGTGTAGGACAGTGGACTCTTCCCCAGGGAAGCACTGAAGACCCAGCTGCCCTAGCCCCAGCACCATCCTCTTGGCCTGTTCCGAGAGCACTGAGAAAGGATGGGGCTTTTTTCACCCAGACTCTGGGCACCAAAGCCTGAGGAACTTTCGTAGTATGACCAGCTCATCACAGCTATAGGCACTACTTTCGGGAACTCTGGCTGAGGAAACAGCAAAGACTAAGTATTCCAGAGGGCTCCATATGGTGGGGCTCTCCAACATGCAGATGCCCTTCATGGGGAGGATGGTAAAGACAGAGGATAGAGCTAACTCAGTGGTTCTCAACCAGGGATGATGTTTCCCCCCAGGGGGCATATGGAAATGTGTGATGACATTTTTGGTTGCCATGATTGGCGGTACTTCTGGCATCTAGGGCACAGAAGCCAGGGATGCTGCCAAATATCCTTCAATGTACAGGAAAGGCTGCCACAACAAAGAAATCATCCAGCACAAAATGTCAATAGAGGTTGAGAAACTCTGCTAGCCACACACAGCGGGGAGTAGGGCAGCACCAATGAGGAGTTCAGGGTAAAGAGCGTAAGGAGAATAGAGAGAAAGAAGGGGGAAGTTGGGGGGAAGGGGGAGAGGAAAAAGCACGGGATCTGGAGCAGACAGACCCGGGTTCCAGTGACCAGCTGTGCGACCCCGTGCGAGTCACAGAGCTCCCCAAGCCTCAGTTTCTTCATTTGTAAAAGGGCCACAGGATAAATTGAAAGAAGCTAGCCTCGTGCCTTGGCACACCAAAGATGCTCAACCAATGCAGGATCAGAGTGTGCAGGTGTAGGGATGCAGGGGCTAAATTCTTCCCAAGGGCCTTGAATTTAAGAAGCCGAGTACCAGGACTGGGAGAGCAAGGACAGTAGTAGCCTGGCACAGCACGAAAGTCAAAAGGAACGCTGAAGGTAAAGAGGAGCCTTCAGTCCTGTGTTTTTCTGGGTTTTTTTTAGGGCTCCACCCCCGCCTTTGGCTGAGTGATAAAAGAAGTCTTGATTTCCCTGTGCGGACTTCAGGAACAAAGCATTCCATCGGGTGGGCATCAAGTTCTTTGCAGGCGAATGAAGAGTCATGACTTCCTGGATGTCAGAGCAACGTCTGAACGTCAGCGTGTGAAGGTCAGGCAGCCACTGGCGGGCAAACCCTGGCTGGGGCTTTCATACAGTAAACAGACACATTATACTCCAAAAAGCCAGCTCTTCGGGACAACTGTTGCCCCTCTGGGATCCCCGGAGGTGGAATTCTGCCTTTTCACTCAAGTCCTGGCTGTAATCATAAAGGACAGCTTTTAACCCTTTTTAACTAAAAGAATGGTGAGTGAAGAAAGGAAACAAATGACTGCGGGTGGCAAAACACAGTCTTCATTTTAAGAAATGCTAAGTTAGAATACTCAGCTATGCTACTGGCCTTGAAAGCTATTTGCCAGCCACACTTGCAAGCTCCCTGGGCCTCCAGGGGCTTGGGCCTTTTGACCTAACGCAATTCAACAAGGAAAAGATCTCTCCCCAAAGGGTTTGCCATCCCTAATCATCAAGTCATCAAGTTTTGGGGTTACATGTCAATGCACTCATAGGGTCTTCCTGAGAGGTTAATCAAACTGTCACCACCTGCATCTTACCTCCCTCGCCTCAGCCACCTTACCAATTTCTCACTGCTTTCTTTTGAAGGAAAGAAGGAAAACATCCACCTGGTATACCAGACAGTGTACCATGGTGGTAGAGAGCACAGATTCTGGACTCAGAGAGATGAGTTCAAATCCTGGTTCTACCACTAACTCTACAAGTTTGAGTAAGTTAATTAATGTCTCTGAGCCTCAGTTTCCTCATCCATAAAATGGGAATAATAATAATAGTGCTACCACAAAGGATTTTGTAAAGATTAAATTAAATAATTCATATAAACTGTTTAGCACAGGGCTGGCACACAGCAAATCTTCATAATACTACAACCGTCATTTACTGAGCACCTACCAGGTACCCTCCAAATTCTTTCCTAAGTGCTTTTCATGTGCTCCATCATTGAATGCTCTCAACAACCCTGGGAGGTGGCACTGTTCTCATTATCACCACTTTATAGCTGGGGACACTGAGACAGAGAGGGGAAGTCTGTCGACAGGTCACCCAGATACTAAGGTTTGGAGCGGGCATTCACGTGTAGGCAGGTCGATCCCAGAGCCTCTGCTCTTAATCACTTCATTATCCTGCCTCCCAATAAACAGTATTACTACTATGAGAATTTCCAAAACCCTGAGGTCAGAAAGGGGAATTTACAACACGAGAACTTCTGGGTCTCTCTCCTTTATGCACTATTGATTAGCAAATACACAGTGAGTTTATAAATCTCAGGCAGTGACCTCTCCTTCCGGTTACCGCTAAGGCTAAAGACCACTTTCCCTCGCCCTAGGGTAAAGTGGTGAAGTGGGACAGTCTGGAGCTCCCGTCCTTTAAACCAGTATCTCAGTGCTGTGTTGGTCCAGAAACGGACAGGGCTTCTGATGACAGTTATATTCTGCAGCTTCTCTTTACGGTTTGCAAGCTGCTTTTACATACACATTTGCATTCTCATTTAATCATTACAACAACCCTGAGTAGTTACTGTAGTGCCCGTTTAATAGGTAAGGTCATCTGCTTTGGCCAAGGTCATGGGGTAAGTAGGAGAGCCGGGATGGCAGCTCCATTTTGACCTTTAGACCAAGTATTCTTCTTCTAATGCCATCTCAGAATCTGGACTTTCAATAAGCTTCCCAGGTGACACGGACACACACTCGAGTTAGAGAGGCACTGTTTTCCACCATCCCAGAGAACGCTCAGCTGAAACGGGGCCACACCTGTCACTTGGAGGCCCAAGGTGGACAGTGACTATACACAGCTACAGAGCAGCTTTCTCAAGTTGAACTGGAAATGAGATGGCTTAAGGAGTGTCCTGTGAGTGCTGGGATATGACAGCTACCCCAGTGTGAAAGGGATGAGAATGGGAACAGGAAGAATCATCACTCATATAAGCAAAGGATGTTTTTCTTTTTTTTCTTTTTGCTGAGGAAGATTTCCCCTAAGCTAGCATACACTGTCAATCCTTTTTTTTTTTTTTTGGCTTGAGGAAGATTACGCCTGAGTTAACGTCTGTGTCAATTTTCCTCTACTTTCTATGTGGGTCACTGCCACAGCATGGCTTGATGAGTGGTGTAGGTCTGCGCCCAGGATCCAAACACGGGCTGCCAAAGCAGAGCATGCTGAACTTAACCACTATACCAGGGGCCGGTCCCAGGATGTTTTTCTTATACTAAAGCTCTCCTCTTTCCTCCTGTCCACTGGTGGTAATGGTAAGGATATAAACCTTATTTAATGAGAATAAGTTATGTAAAATGACCCTAAACTACATCTAGGCTATTCAAGGGACCAATCGACTGATTTCAGCTCCTCGCACAGCCTACTCAGTAAGTGTCTCTCACTAGATGGGATGCCCCAGTAGCAAGACAAAACTGACATAACTGAAAGGAGTGGCACAAGGAGCCACATAGAAATGGATCTAACTTCATCCAGGAGACACCTGGAATCTGGAGGGATCTGGGTGCCTATAAATAGCCACCATTTGAGAGGACAGAGCTTGCATAGAAAACATCAGAACTAATACCAAAAAAGGTAAATGGTTGGCAGCAGAAGGAGGCCAGGAAGTGAACCCTTTCCTGATGCTGTCCCACCTGGACCCTCGCAGCCTGGCGGAGTTGAAAGCCCCTGCTCTGTGCCCCAGAGGCCCATCATGCCTCCTCTTATGATGGCATTTAGTCCACTGCAGGATCATTGTCACTTACTGGACCCTAAGCCTCTTGGCATTTGGAATTACATGATACAGGGCTTTCTATTTGTATTCACAGTGCACAGTTCAATGCTTGGTATGGAGCAGATGATCAACATAAGTTTGTAAAATGACTGAATGATATATTCCTCTAGAGTCTTGTGAGAGTTGGAGTCAAAGGAAAAGAGAGGTCCAGAATATTAGAAAGAAAAATTGTTATTT
Organism: Equus quagga; assembly: GCF_021613505.1. Classification (NCBI taxonomy): domain Eukaryota; kingdom Metazoa; phylum Chordata; class Mammalia; order Perissodactyla; family Equidae; genus Equus; species Equus quagga. The sequence goes on from NC_060283.1 coordinate 27,113,310, forward strand.
CCTATCTAATCTGTAATCGAGAAAACAGGAATCTTCTTTTTAAGGTGGCTTCCTAGTCCTATCCAGGTTAAGTTCACTCCCTTCTCTTCCGAGAGTTCCTTTCACTTGCTGTGACATGCAACGACTCTACTTCTTTCTGTCCCTGGATTCCTAGAGGCCAGCCTTACCCGGTTTGAAAATCTACCTGGTGAAGTCTTTTCCTAGTGGGCCCTCTCCAAAGGGACACTACTGGACACAGGATTACTGGTCCCAGCAAGTGCAGCCCTCTTTTGGTACTCTTAAACACAGAAAAGAAGTTCTTCATGGTCAGCCTCCAAAGTTACGAGGCAGAAGAGCACAATGTTAAGAAGACGGTCACAAAACTTAGCTAATTCCTGGCTGTCTGACTCTGGGCATGTTATTTAATCTCTTTATACCTTAGTTTCTCATCAGAAAAAATTGGGATAATAAGAGCCCGTACCTCATCTGGATGTTATGAGAACTAAATTAGTTAATTCGTAAAAAGCATTCAGCACAATTTCTGGCACATATGGAGCTCTCAATAAACAACAGCTCCTGCTAACAGTATTACAGAATTTGGCTCCCCCCAGAACTGTCTTATTCAGGGCCCCCATGATTAAGCCCTGCTATTTCAGGGCTTGAGATGTCTAAAAGCCCTACTGTGTGCCAAGCTGCAGTGCCATGGGTTAAGCTGGTGACGTGAATGACCACAGGAAGAGATGGAAAGGAAGGGATGGAAAGTAGCATGGCAAGAGTCCTGCTTTCCTGCCTTTCTCTGGAGGAGCTGGAGGCATAGAGTACCCTTTATCCTTGCCTAATATATCATCACCAGTTCCTAGGAAGCAAGTATAGAAAAGAGCCTTCTTGGGCTGTCCCAGTGGCGCAATGGTTAAGTTTGCGCATTCCCCTTTGGTTGCCCAGGCTTCGCAGGTTTGGATCCCACGTGCAGACCTAGCCCTGCCTGTCAACCCACGCTGTGGAGGCGTCTCACATAAAATAGAGGAAGATTAGCACAGATGTTAGCTCAGGGCCAATCTTCCTCACAAAAAAAGGAAAAAAAAAAACCCAGATAAGAGCCTTCAGAACCTAAATTACAGAGTGATTCAGAAACGGATTAGTTCCCTCTTTTGTAAGATGGAGGCAATAACAGTACCTATTTCACATAGGGCATAGGGTTGCTGGGAGATTTAAATGAAATAATACATATGAAATACATAGTAAGCAGCTATTATTTTTGTCGTTGTTCTTTTTATTAACCCCATCATCTTCATCTGAATATGTCCTCTCTCCACCCAGTAATGTAGCTGTGATACCTGGCTGTCTCCATACAGGTCATTGAAAGTCTGACTTACGCTGCCCAGGAGCTCAGTCAACAGATCTCCCAAACCCAGCAGGGCTGGAATGTGGCTGTGCTCTGTGCGGGGCTGCTTAAAATACTGCTCTCCTCTTCCCCTACCTCTCAAAACACAAGGCCCTAACAGTAACATACAGCTTCAGGCAGCAACAAACCACATCACCCCTTCCGGGACCTTTTTTAAGCTTCCTTCCAACAAAAAACACCTGAAAAGTCATTCTTTATGCACTGGGATTCCCTGAGAAGATCAGGACTGAGAACAGAGAGGAGAAGTCAATCCAAGATAAAAGACAGATAGTCCCAACCTAAACCTTCAGGTAAAGCTTGGATAAAATACTCTGTTCTAAGAAGTAACACGGTTAGAGCGTTAACAGCTTAAGCTCTGGGTTCCAATCCTGGGTCAGTAACTCACTAGCTGCGTGACAGCAAACTGCTCTCTGAGCCTTAGTTTCCATCCGTAAGACAGGAGCCTAACGGTACCTACCTCATAAAGACACGGCAAGGAGTGATAATACACACTAAACACTTACGGTGCCGGGGTTGCAGGAAAAGATTTAAAAATGTTAACTGCCCCAGAAGGACATTTGTATTTTTTAGACCACATGTCCCACCAGTTTCTGGTGCAAAAATGGTCGCCAGAGATCACTCTTAGAAGAGCAGAAATTCGCGTGTCGGGGAGATATATTTTAGAGCCATTCGCTTTCACTCTCTCTCTGAACCTGTAGCTGCAACTTCTTGTTTAAACTGCGTGGGATGGGGAGGGAGGGGAGTGGAAAGAGGAGAAAGGGACTTCCCTTTCTTATTTGTTAGGCTTATGGATATTATACACTGCATCTGTATTTGGTTTCCAGAATCTGTTGTCACCCCAACAGAGAGACTACCTCCTGCCTCATCTCTGCCTGAAAGGTGGTGGCAGTCGGGCTCCCAAGGCTGGGGCCAACGAAGGGAACATTTAGAGCGCTCCTCACCCCCATCCCACCCCACCCCACCCCCCTGCCCCGCCCCGCCCCATAGGCCTGGCAGGAAGTGGAGCTGCTGAGCTTGGAGAGATCACTGGAGGCACTTAGAACCTCGAAGCTTTTTTATTTCACATGCTCATCAGGTGTCTCTCCCACTACCCCGCTCTGTACCTGCCTGGCCCTACACCCAGACGAGGGGAGGGTCCCTCTCCCGCAAAAAGGCGCTGCCTGGAGCCAGGAGCTCCCTGGCCCCAGAAAACCTCCGGTGATAAATTATGCAGCAGCACCTTTGTGTCGCTGCCTCTCAGCCAGATGGGAGGTTTGCTCCCAGTCTTTTGTTTCCGGCTTTGCTCGCAGCTCTGATCCTCGGCTCTGCGCAGAGGTGAGGGGGGAGCTCCCGTTGGCCAAGTCAGGGCTTGCAGCAAGTCCCAGCAAGGCTTTCCCCAGCTGGGTCTCAGGCAGCGCCCTTCCTCTCCTCACTCTAACCTGAATGAGCAGAGAAGCAGGGCATTAGCAAAGCTTACAGTCAATCCACTCAGCTGTGAGCAAGGATGGGAATGCCTACGTGCAGGAAAAGAATGAAGTTTGCTCACAAGGGCGTAAGAGGTGCCCAAGGGCACCTAGGATGTTTGCTTCTTGCTAAATCAAAAATGCAGAGCAGAAAATGGAGTCAAACAACCACCAGGAAAGCTAGAGAATCAGCTCTTTTCAAAGGCTGCTCTTGGTTACGGTCAACTTTCCGCAGCCCCCCAAACATCACATCACTAGCACCAACTTAAAAGGAAGAAACAAAGAGACAACAGGGGTCAAACTTTGGGGTGGAGGAGCCGGGGGCTGGGGGCGAGTCGTGGGCTTGAGACCCACATCAATTATCCCGGCACACTGACAGGATTCCTGATGGAGGACGGTAGTCATGAAGGAAGGCGGCCCGCAAGAGCCCAGCCCCCAAATTGCGGCAATTACTACCTTATGAGCTCCGGGGCCTGACTCCTTTCCCAGGCCAGTGGGAGGGAGAGCTTGGAATTCTAAACTGTTCCAGCTATAAGAGACCTCAGCCAGCACCTCTCACCCCGGGTCACAGCAACCTCAGAGTGAGATGCTTGGCTGCATCCCTGACCACAGGGCTTTTAACAGCGAAGCTCTCAGAGGAAAGCCCCATCTCCCAGGACCTCTCCCAGGAGAGCTAAGGCAGGGTGGGCTCCCCAGACTCACGGTATAGCTTAACAGATCTCTCTACTGGAAGTGTGGACAGGAGGGAACCATGGTTAGGTTTCACTAAGTTTTCAAGGGGAGAAAGAAGGGACAAGATCTTTAAAAGAGAAAAGCAAAAACCAGCTGAAATGAATGAAGGGCGGAGTCTCCATTTCAGCACATGACGCTGTAGTATGCGGATTTGTTTACCTGGCTCCCACGGTCCAAAGGCAAGCACCATCTGTAATGCACTTAGGCAAGCTCGCTAACAAGCAGCTAACGTTTATCCAAGCCTACTGTAACACGGTAGTTGTCAGGCTCTGCGTTGAATGGTTTGAACGTACTATGATCTCATTTAATTTTTACAATATTCTCACGTGATAATTTATTACTACTCCACGTCTCCCGTTTACAGATAAGAACCCTGAAGTTGAGGAAGATTAAATACTTTGCACAGGGTCACAAAGAAGTGCCGCAGCCAAGATTCAAACCCAGGTCTACCTGTGCTTCTTAATCACTGAGCTATGTACGCGGCGATTAGATTAGTGCTTGACAAATGTGTGTTTGCTGAATGAATGAACAAATGAATGGGTGCAGAACCCAGTTCTGGGAATGCTCCTGAGTATACTGGGGAGAAAGAAATTGACCCTGCCAGCTCTAAGCTGAAGGGAGAGCAGCAAGCACAGGCATCCAGCAGAGCTATTTATAGGGCCCAACCCGGACTCTGCCAGCCAAACAGTCAGCGTGAAGTCTTTCCTGGGACACTGAATCCTATGCTACTGAGCTGAAAAGGGGAGAAGGGCTTCCGATGCTGAAGATGAGCTGGCAATCCTGACGCAGTCTGGGGCCCAGATGCCCCATGCCCGGGCAACTGACAAAACTTGTGGATAAGTTTCATCAAGGTATGTGGAGACTAGGCTGGAACAGGCTAACAGACCCAGTCGACCAAGGGCATGGAACTGTTCATAATTATGAGATGTGCCCAATCATAAAAAAAGAGAAGACTACTTCTTAAAGTAGTCCCCCAAATTCTGTTCCTATTCAGGAAGCTCCTAGTATTGATCTTCTCTTCAATGGAAAAGCAACATAGCCAAATCCCACCAATTTTCCTTCTCCTTAAGGATCAAGCTTAGCAGTCAATCAGTAGAAAGAGTGAGCAAAGATCTATAAACCACTCTGTCCTCTGTGACCTCCTGTCTTCTTTGCTGGCCCAGAAGATGGACATGCCAACGTGCTCTGTCAGATACAGCCAGACTTGGTTCCCTTGCACCTGTCATTCTTAATACCATGTGCCAGTCCCAAAGATGTTATCTGATATTCAACAGGGGACATAAGAGGAAATCCAAAATCAGTGACAAGCCAAGCATCTTTCCGAGTCCAATAAGATCAAGGACAAGGTCAAGCAGCATAAGAGTCAGATGGAAAGCAGACCACTCTCAGCTCTACTCTTTTGCGTTTATCCTCAAAAACAACCTTCTATCTACCTAAGCACTCCTGGGCAGAATTTTCAACTCTTTGCTTATCTGGAAGAAACCTCGGAGACAAACATGGTTTCTACTCTTCAAATGGTGCTAGATTGTCAGAGGCCTCACCTCAACCCTCAGGAGGATACGCAGGGCTGTTATCAGCAATCAAATTTCCTTCCAAAAATCTTTAAGGGAGGAGTGTTATGTAGGCTCAGCCACACACACAGGCTCTAGGAAAAGTCCAAAGGACTAGCAGAAACCCAATAAGCACTTAAATTTTAATGTCTGGAATTCACTCCTAGCTGAGGTCAGATCTGCCTAACTGATCTACTGTGACACGCTGTCTTCTCCCTGAGCCCCTGGAACACAGAGTCAGGGACCCCCGTGGTGATATTTTTGATTGAGCAACTTCTCACTCTCTCCAGTGAACCATGAATCTGTCCGCTCCAGTGCTCCCAGGATGGCTCGGTGTCAGGCTAGGCAACGTTTAGCTCTTCGCGCGTCTCCTTACGCATGCGCACAGAAAGCCCCCCATGCTTAGAAGTTTCTATTAAACTTTTTGTCCTTAAAAAGAACCCAAAAGAGTTACCAAGAACCCTCCCATCCTTTTCCCGTGAATCATTAAATATACACAATTTTCTATCCCCATTCTTGATGCGGATGGAGTGTACGCAGTTTTGACAGCTCCGGAGCAATAAAATCCTCTTGGCCTGTTTGAGTCCGGAACCTTCCAGCTCCCCTTTCCCTAGGGCAGAAGGCGACAACCTCCTCTCTGGCTTTGTTGGTATCCGTTTTAGTCCTTTTTTTTTCCCCCCCAGTGTCCTGCCATTTCCCTTGATCTTTTTCAAAACTTCCTCCAGGGGGCCGAGAGGAAAGTTCCATCTCCTTCCCTTGCAGCCCGAAGGGGGAAACCCCCCAAAAAGCACAGCTGTCCCTTTAAGGGGCCCATGTGGTGGGAAGAGCAGCTACATTCCTACCCCAGTAGGGCCGCTGTCCCGACACGCCAAAGAGGCTACAAATAACCTTCTAGGAGAGCCCGGGAGGGGGAGAGCACAGTGCGAAGAGGAACGTGGGTCGGCCAGGCTACTACTCGGAGAGGAGAGAAAGAGCTCAGTCGGCGTTAGAGGGGGCTTGGAAAAAGTCATTTAAAACCCACGGGTAGTTTAAACGACGGACACGAGAGCTCTGTTTTGGATTTGGGAGGTAAACCAATCCTTAAAACAAGCGCCCAGGCATCTCCACGCCCTGCCAGGCAAGTTCCGAAATCTACACTGACAGTTTCCACACGAGCTCCCTACGTTAAAGAAAGACCCGGGGCGAGGCCGGGGTCTGCAGACTCCTCCATTCGGAACCCCACCCCCTCATCCGGGCTGCGGGGAGAATGGGAAGACTGGGATCTCCCCCGCGGTTGAATAGCGGTGGGTGAAGAGGGTTGGGGTTCCGAGATCAAAGTTCTCTGATCCTTGGGCACAAACGAGAGGCAGCTGCTAAATCACGGGGTGCACCCACCGTCCCAGGCGGCTGAGGAGAAACAGATTCCGCTGGAGCCCTAATCACACACAACAGTTGCATACGGGCACCAAACAAGTTATTAATAAGGAGCAGATGAAGCAGCAGTCCTGCGGCCATCCGTCTGGCTCCCCCGAGGGCCACCGCGCGGGCCGGGAGCCTGCCTGCTCAGGCGCTGCCCGCCCCCCGCCCCTCAACCTCGGCCGGGACAGATCCGCGGGAGCCTTCCAGCAGTTTCTTCCCTCTGTCCCTCCTCTGCCCCTTTTCCAACCCAGTTCCCCCCTCCCCCGCTCCGAGAAGGATCCAGGGCACGAAGCTGATTGGTTGCAGCCAGGAGAGGGAACCCAAAACACCACTAAGGGGAGATGCTGAGAGCAAGCAGTGCCCAAAGACCCTCGGTGGGAGCAAGGTCTGGATCCGAGGAACTGTTCCTCGGGTAGAGAAATCTCCAGAACCCAAGCATTCAAATTCCCCTGGGGCCCCTCTCTGCAATTCGCCCGAGACGCCCAGCCCGTGGAAGGAGGGCTATTTACAATTTATGGTTTAGCGACCATCCTTCCCCGCCTCCCTTTCTTCGGGCACATTCACGCGCACCAAGGACACAGAGACTCTGTCTTAACCTGAAAGGGAAGCAGCCCCCAGCTCTTCAAAGAGCAGCGAGGGAAGGCGAGCGCGCGCCTCGGATCGTCCCCCAGCCAGACCCACACCCGAGCCCGGGGGAGCTCCGCCACCGCTGCCCCCTCTCGGACTCAAGGCGCTGGGGGAGCTCCCGCGCCCCTCCCTGGCATGCAATCTCGGGGCTACTGCTCGGGGTGCGGGCGAGGGGTCTCAGGCCCCAGCCTGCGCCGTCCGGCTCTCGGGAGGCGAGTCCTGCAGCGGCCGGACCCGGGACAAACTTTCCGGCGGCGCCGCTTACCGTGTGCGCAGAGCAGGGCGCCAAGCAGCAGCGCGCCCCACGGCCGCCTCATGGTGCCGCGGCCGCCGCCGGCGCTCCCTGCCGGCCGGGGGTCCCGCCGGCTCCCGCGGGACGGCGCGGCGGAGGCAGTCGGCCGAGGGTCCCCAAGGGGAAGCCTCCCGGTCCCCGGCGGCGGGACGCGCCCCGCAACTCGCCCTCCGGCCGCTGCTGCCTCCAGTGCTGCCGGAGCCGAAGCCGCCCTGCCAGGGGACCTGGAGGGGGTGTCCCGGGCCCTGCCGCCCCGCCCCCCGCGCCGCAGCCCCTGCCACCGCCACCGCGCCTGGTCCCGCCCCCAGCGCCGGCCCGGCCCCTTCCCGCCCTCGGCCCCCGCCCCCCGGCCCCCGGCCCCCACCCGCCCGCGCCTCCCGCGCTCGCCCCGCTCCCCTTCGGGCCGCCCCCACATTCCTAGCCCTCCAGAGAGCCCCCCTCCCTGCCCCCATTACTACTGCTCTGATGTCCCTAACTTAAAAAAAAATTATCCTAGTGGCAACTCTCGGATCCCGCTCACGCTAGCCCTATGCCAGAGAGGAGCACCCGGGCTGACCCAAGTCGCCTGGACGTGACCCCGGCCCCCCTACCGGCCCCGAGTCCAGACTTTATTGATGTCTTCGAATTCGCAAGGCTTGCTAATGCATAATCCTCTAGGTCTTTATTGACACCAAACAAGAGACATCAGGGGGCCGGGAGTGCTGTATCTTAACTAGCATTCTCACTGTCAAAATTCCTTTTCCGAGATTTTTCTTCTTGCTCCACTGCCCCATCCCCCCCCCCCCACCCCGGTCCAGGCAACGTGGTTCTAGGGCTAAATAATTCCACGACGTCCCCTTTTCATTTACTCATTTCCTGAGGTGGTTGTCTGGGTCCTGTCGCCCCAGCCAGACGTCCAGAATTGGCCCAGACAGACTTAGTTCCTCCTCGCTGTCTTTGTAAATCAGCGCTGTTAGCCTCTTCACCTTCTTTGACTTTCTGATCCTGGCAAGGAAGGAAGGGGGTGAGGAAGTAAGTCTTGCCTTCAGTTGCAGTTTCCCGAAGACCTCAGCCTCCTCCCAGCTTCAGTGTGTAGGGTCTCCCAGCAGTATTTAACTTTTAAGTCACCGCATAAAGTTGTAACTCCTCTCTTGTCTTAGCCTCGTGGCCTATGCCTCTCCCCGGTGCCAATTAATCATATGGGTTAATTTTGTCACCACCTTCCATTTTCTAGGTGGAATCTTGTCTTGGTACTTCTGTGCAAATCCTCAATTTCTGTAGGATCCTGTGTATCACTCCTCTCTCCAAGCTGGTATGCTAACGTTTCCTGGCTTTGGCTGTTCTGTGGGATTTTGTTAAACCACTTTCCTCTCACTAGTAAACTGAGTCAGGAAGACTGAACCGCCCCATGTTAGCTAAGGGGAAAGTCTTTGGTATAGTGCAAAGAGGATATTAGGAGATTTCTCCAATGGATCAGTTGACATTGCATCCTTGCTTGTTTTCAATTTTTCAAAGGCTTTCGCTTCCAATCACCATCTTTAACCAAAGCTAACATTACTTTGCACCAGCAACCAAAAAACGTGAAGTTTTACCGCTTTCTTGACAAAACTTCTCCATACTGTTGTGTTGCCTGAAATTTTTACACAGATAAAATGTGGTGAACTAACATCACCATGGTAACTAAGAGTGAGGCATTTTCTGTGTGTGTAGTTCTTCTTGCCGACTGAAGGTGGCAGTCGAGTCAGGTCAGGTTTCCGTGATCTTACTGCTGGGCAAGACGGTCGACCTTTCCCGCCGGTGTCACCTTAGCCCAAAATCTAAGGAGAAAAAAGTGAAAAGTAGAGACTGATTCTCAACACACATACACCCCCATGAATGTTTTTGAGGCAGTCTTGGTTGGTTTCAGGGTTTCAGTATGTTTTGCTTATGAAGACTTGCTTTTCGACCTGTTAAGAAAGACCTTGGGATTCTGGAGACCATATTTTGTTTCCACATGAAAACTAAGGACATGTGGTATAATGAATACATTTGTCCCAAAAAATCCAGGACAGGCGGTTACCATACTTTCAATGTCAGGGGATTAAGAATTTATAAACAGTTTCCACTCTGTATGTAAACGACAGGTTCCTTTCCAGAAGGCATGATTTGTGTTGTTTTTCTGGGATTGAGGAGGAAAAGGGAGTCCGGCTGTCCCTGTCTGACTCAGGCCCGAGGGACTGCGTTTTCTGTGTGCGTCCCAAGACCTCGTCCTCCATGGTCCAGCACAGTTCTTGTGCACAGAGCCATCTCTGGCTGCCGTGAGTCACTGGAACATCAATGGGCAGAAACGAACTTCGTGCATAGTCCCTGCCTGGGTCACCCCCTAGGGTGAGTTAAGTCTTGGCTGTCAGAAACTACTCTTGTGCCAGGAGTGCTAAGCGATATTTATTTTTACCAGGCCTCTCAGACTTTCTTGTTGGGAGTGAGAGATCCTGAAAAGCATGCCAGAATGGGCTGTTTGTCTCCCTTTTATTGTCCTCTGGGACATGCCCCTAGAAAAGTTGTGGGGGACTGCCAATCCCAGAGGGGTCTGAGAGGCACTGGTTTCCTCAGAAACACCACCCCTTTCCTTCATCCTTCTAGGACAGACCAGGGAACCAAATTTCCAAGATCAGAATATTGCCCTGAATTAGACCACCACTAATGGCCTTTTCAAAGGAAACACAGAGAGTGCTACAGAAACAAGATAGAAGTGAGCACTGTTTTGATCCAGTCGGGTTAGTAGACTTCTCTCATAACCCAGACATCATTCAACAACCTGAATTTCCAAATGTAATCCTTCTAAAAGAGTAAAAGGCCTGAAGGTTCACACTTTAAAACAGTGGTTCTCAATCAGAAGTGATTTTGCGGACATGGGACAATCCCTGGGGCCATTTTTAGGAGTGGGTATTACTAGCAAACAATAAGACCAAGGATGCTGCTCAACATCCTCCAAGGAGGAGGACATCCCCCCCACCCCCCGCAACAGAGAATGATCCAGCCCAAAATGTTCATAGTGCTGAGGTTGAGAGACCCTGATTTAAAACATTAAGAACATGAGTCTGCAAAGAATTGCTGCATCTTCTCTCTAGAATCACTTTCTTGTTAAGGCAATGTGAATGGAGGGAAGGAGTTCTTAAAGCTGTAGAAGGGAAAACAAGAGAAAGCACAGCTAAAGGAGCTAAAAGAGTCCTATATCTGTCTGCCTAGGAAGCCTATTTCCTGTATTCATTCACTTAGGAACAGTAAGTATTGATTAAGAGTGTATTATGTGTCAGGCACTGTGGAAGCAGTGGTAAAAGATATATTGAGTCCCTGGAATGGACAGTCTGATGGTTGGGGAAGTTACAAGTATGCAGAGGCATTAAAAGAATGAGCTCATGAATGATTTTAAAACTACAGATGATAGGGGCATTCAAGGAAAAGTACAGGGTTCTATGAAAGGAGGGACTTGATTTAGATTTATGGGTTCAAGGAAGGCCCGGTAGAGCACTGACACTTAAGTGGTAAGAGTCCTCAGGCTAAGAGTAGGTGGGGAGAGTCTTCTAGGCAGAAGGAACAGTATGTGCAAATGCCCTGAGCCAGGAAAGAGTCTATAAGATTTATGGAAAGGAATGATTAACTTTTAGCAATGGGTGTGCTTTTATCTAGGTTCAGGGGGCTACTCCTGGAGACTGGGGAAAAAAGGAAAGTATAAGAGAAATAGCCTTATTTGCATTTCTATGCCTTCTTTAATTGCAAACCCTCCACGCCACTATTCCTAGTGCCAACACTTTTTGGGGGGGGGGAGTGAGGAAGATTGGCCCTGAGCTAACATCTGTGCCAATCTTCCTCTATTTTGTATGTGGGATGCTGCCACAGCGTGGCTTGATGAGTGGTATGTAGGTCCATGCCCGGCATCTGAACCTGTGAGCCGTGGGCCACCAAAGCAGTGTGTGCAAACTTAACCACTACACCACTGGGCCCGGCCCCAACACTTCATGTTCCAGCTCAGCAGTGGTACTTGCATCAGGAATACAGGTAGGAAGGCTGATTCAATTCCCTGGCCTAACTTAGGGGACACCCTGAAAAGTGGGACTTTCTAACACATTTTAATCTCCTGAAAGCTTGCTATTCAAATACTTGGCACACATAAGTAGAGCCTTTGCAGCAAAAATCTCAGTATATCTTATTTATTTCAGCAGCAAAGATAAACTTAGAATGGTGGGTAAACAAACTGATCAATGAATAAATACTCATTTAATAACAACCATGAATCAAACATCTGCATAAACCGTCTCTCTCTGTCCGCACTTGCCCCTTTACAATTCATTCTCTATGCAGCAGCCAGAGTGACTTCTTAAAACACGTAAATCAGATATGTCGTTACTAGGCTTAAAACCTTCCAGTGGCTTCCTATTGCACTTAGAATAACACCCACACTTCTCACATGGTCTTCAAGATCCTTCATGATCTGGCCTCTGCCTACTTCTTCAGCCACTTTTCCCCTTACTCATTCTGCTCTAGCCACTCTGGCTTTCTTTCAGCTCTACAACATGCTCTCATTTCCGTCTTGCAACTTGTCACAAGCTGTCTCCTCTCCTTGAAGGCAGCTTCCCCAGACTCTTCCGTAGCTGGTCTCAGCTCAACCCTGCAGCCTCAGGGAAGCCTCATCTTACCGCCCAAAGGTTGCCTTCTTCTCACTCTGCCTTTACTCTGTTTTCTTTAGGAGACTGGATAAGGTTTCACGGAGGTGGTGGCATTTTGCCTAGGTCACATAAGGGTGTAAGAGTTTACTACGCAGAAAATGTGGGAGAGGTACATTCTAGGTGGAGAGAAGAGCTTATGCCAGAACAAGGGGTAGCGAAAGAGCTCCGTATGTTAGGAATAGTGAGTAGGAGCATGTAGCTGGAGTATTAAGTATGCAGGGAAGAGCGAATGGCAAGGTGGCTGGGAAAATAGGTTGAGACCAGACTGTGAAGGGATATATATGCATGGTAAGGAATTTTGCTTCATCCTAAAAGTCGTGAGTCAGCAACACTTTTTAAGTAAGGAAGTAACAAAGTCAAAGTTTAATTTTAGAACAATGAACTTTTGTAACAATGTCGAGGGTGGCTTGGGGAGACAAAATAGACACAGAGCTCTAAGGCTCTGCGACAGCTTTTTGTCCTCAGATTCTGAAACTTGGGAACTTCTAGTTCATATCCTAAGTTTATTTAATGATTCTAGCATATTCCCTCTCATCCTCCTGAACGAATTCTCGTAGTTTGTCTACTTGCAGCATTGTCTCTGTACCTTTTGTTGAGTTAGTTGCTTTTTTTTTCTGGGCATTTCTTAAGATCCGGTGATCTGTCACACACAGTATTTAGGTGCAGGAAGGATATGCCAATGCTTTCTTTCTTTCTTTCTTTTTTTTTTTTGAGGAAGATTAGCCCTGAGCCAACATCTGCCACCAATCCTCCTCTTTTTGCTGAGGAAGACTGGCCCTGAGCTAACATCCGTGCCCATCTTCCTCTACTTCATATGTGAGACGCCTACCACAGCATGGCTTGACAAGCAGTGCGTAGGTCCACACTCAGGATCCGAACCAGCGAGCCCCAGGCCGCCGAAGCGGAATGTGTGAACTTACCTGCTGCTCCATCGGGTCGGCCCCACCAATGCTTTCTGATTGATTTGTAATGTCCTTCTCAGTGATGCCTTGCATTTTGCTGGCCTTTTTGTTTAATGAATTTGTTTCATGAATTGGTTCCTATTAGGCATCAGTGAGTCCCATGGATTGGCTAGCCTTCATTTTCTAGACTTTTAATCCAAGAGGGAACAAAAAATCTATTTAACAGACATTTGTTCTGTCAGGCACTGTGCATGGTCCTAGAAATTTAAAGATGAATGAAGGCTGTCCCTGCTCTCAAGAAACTCACAATCTATAGGACAATTAAAAGAATGCTTTAAAATGACATAAATGCTCATCAAGGGGCAGACTCAAGACAGAGGAAGGCACAGCTAATTTCTCTGTGCTACTAAGAAGGATCAGAAAAACGTCTTCCCTTTCAAACGTCATGATAGTGTAATTCTCAACTGTTTTGCAGCATGTGAAAATATAAAATAACAAAGTACAAGTCTGGGGCTGGCTCTGTGGCCGAGTGGTTAAGTTCACGTGCTCCACTTCTCGCAGCCCAGGGTTTCGCCGGTTCAAATCCTTGGCGCGGCCAGGCACCGCTCATCGAGCCATACTGAAGTGGTGTCCCACATGCCAAAACTAGAGGGACCCACAACTAAAAGTGCACAGCTGTGTACCGGGGGGCTTTGGGGAGAAAAAGGAAAAATAAAATCTTAAAAAAAAAAAGTACAAGTCTATAATCCTCTGTGAGCGCTAGTTCAATTACCACGACCTCTTAACCACTTTCTTGTAATGCATTAGTTCTTCTTAACTGTCCAAGAGTTTGTGAACATATCATCTTTGCAAATTCTCCCAAAGCTCTGGTCTGTTGACCGGTGGCAGTCCAAAATGACTTCTCTGCAAATAGCATTTTAAATGTAAACATGTTAATCCCATACAGTGGCATACAGTAGTTTCTGCTTTGCTGTTATGGAAGATAAGTCTTTTAAGGAGAACCTACTAGCTCAGCATGAATTTCATGACCTGCATTTCTTAGTAGCTACTTTGCCTTTAGCATCGTTTCTGCTTGATGAGTTGATAAAAGCTTGTCCTAGTTTCTTGAACCTGTTTTGTAGCAATAATCCAGCCTGCATTTTTTTCTTTCCTTATGGTTTCCTGGAGGTTTAAAACCATTTAGTACATTCATATTTGCTTTTCTATAGTTTTCAGTTCTGGGGAAAATTTTCTTCCCTATCAATCTCTTCATAGGTCCTCTGTAGAGCCAGAGAGGTCTATTAATTTCCTCTTTATAATTAGGAATTAAAATCTGATAAATTGATGTCTCAACATATCCTCTCTCTTGTGGGTGTTTTTCCTATTGTTTTGAGTTTGAGCTTTCCATTCTTTTTTTTTGTTTTTTGTTTTTTAGGAAGGCTGGCCCTGAGCCAACATCCGTGCCCATCTTCCTCTACTTTTTATTTGTGGGACGCCTACCACAGCATGGCTTGCCAAGTGGTGCCATGTCAGCAGCTGGGATCTGAACCCGCGAACCCCGGGCCACCGAAGCAGAATGTACAAACGTAACTGCTGTGCCACTGGGCAGGCCCCTGATGTTTCCATTCTTTATGCTGTAGTACTGACTAACACCTCATGTCCTCTCTGTTTTTTGATCAAATCATGTCACTTGCTTATTTTCAGGATTGTGGAGTTGTCTTCTGACATACCAGTTTACCCGGATGATTGTCTGGGTAAAATTTTCAGAAATGCGTTTTAATCACTTAAGAACCTGAAAACCCCATCTAAATTGAAAGCTGACTTTTTTTTCTTTCCCTAACATTCAATGGGGTCACAGAAATACACTTGGTTTTAACAACTCTCATGTATTTCCACTCTTCTTAAGACCCATGTTGTGTATGTTTCAATGAAAAATTTCCTCTGCCACTGATGTGTTGCCAAAATCTATTATCATGTAATCCTTGGCACAAGAGAAATCTAAAAGTAGTGGTTCCTTCTTGGGAAAAACAAACACTAATCTGGAAGGTCATCACTTCTTTTTAAAAATACTTTAAAGATTTTCAAGCCACTTGTTTATTGTTTGTTTGTTTTCAAGTTATAATATATGCCAGTTATAGGAAATTTTGAAAATATATAAAGGTATAAAGAAGAAAAATGTAAATAATAATTCCACCACCAGTGAGGCTACCTGTTATTTCTGTGCAATCCCAAATTTTCTTGAAGCCTTAGTCTAGCCACCTCCCACCGTTTTCTGTCTTCTTCCTCAATAGACTGTTCAGGACGTTAAGAGTAGAAGACTGACTTTAAATATAAGGGTCCTTAGGATTTTTATGGAAGGGATGGAACTGTAGGAAAAACCTACAAATTGCTGCAGAGATGACATCTTGTTCTTATTTAGCTTTCTTTGAGTCATTAACAGTCGGGCGCCACTGGTGCTGAAACTTATCATTATTATAACCGCAAATGGGTTAATGCCCAAACAAAACTATATTCTTGGGGCTGGTTCCCAGCTCCACAACACAGACCCCAGCAGCAGCACCCTCCAAGTCCCAGGATAACGCTCCATAAATAAGAGGATGTCAAATGTTCAGCCTGGACTCAAAATTCTCTTTTCTTTTATCTGGGAGCTTCCAGTTGTTGGCAGGGTAGAGCAAAAGGAAAAATAAATAAATAAAATCCAAGCCAACAAATCCTAAAAAAAGAGGCTGTGTGGTTTAGTGGTCAGACCACTGGCCTGGAGGTTGGGATAGCTGAGATCCAGTTCCAGCTCTCTCACTGATTGGCTGGATGATGCTAGACAAGTCATTTTTCTGACACGTTCCTCAGTTTCCCTACTTAGAAAAGGGAGAAGTGCCTTCGAAAGATTTTATGAGGACAAATGAAATGATCTGCAAATAGCTTCAGGTTGCTTGGAAATAAAATGAAATTGTAACCCTTAATAATTACTATCCTATTACTTCATTAATAATGTAGTAATAAGGCACAGGTGTGAAAATTATGACAGTCCATACCCTGAAGCTTCCCGTGGGAGGGAGAGGGGGTGGGAAGCGAGGGCGGAGGAAGAAGGCAAATATTTTTATCAAATTTGCAGGACTTCGCATCAAATACCAAATTAGTAAATTCATGACCTCAAGATAATAAATGCTGCTCCTAGTTTGGCTCGTTCCCTTTATCCTTACCACATCCAAACTCAGAGTGACTCACAGGAGCCTAGAAATGAGACACATATACAATTTTAAGGGAAAGGGAGAATTGGGAGGTTTGAGCTCCCGCTGGAGGAGGCTAAGAATAGACCGCTCAGAACAAAGAGGAGAACAAACCTCCTCTTTCCTTTTCCTCCCAGTGTAGGTGGTCCACTGGTTTCCCAGTCATTCCTTTGATAGCATGATTTTTGTTTTCTTTCTTTCTTTTCACCAAACCTCACCTTGTTGTGAGAGGACTAATTAAAAAAGTGAGGACAGAGTGGCCTTTTCTACTAGGTTTGAACTGTGACAAGTACTACACACCCCTAACCTGTTGTTGGGAGTGGAGAGGAGCAAAAAGAGAAATATCTGGAAACGTGAAAACCAATGAATGCTCTCCCCTCTTAAAGGCGAAATCAGCAATTAGGCATATGAGGAAACAGATCCAATAGGTGTCCTTGTTTGTGCATCCCACCCCCTCAAGAAGTGAAGTGTCTTGGTAGGCAAAAAAAAAAAGACACTTGGGAAGGGTACCACATAGTAAGGGATGGGAGTAGAAGGAGGGACTAAGGAGAAAGAGGAATTTGAGGGGAAATTTCAATGAATTCATAGAGGATTTAATGAGCGCCTCAAGGAGCAGCCAAGCCATACGCACGTGAAAGCACTTTGTAGCAATTTAAGATAGTGAATACAGTAATAAAGAGATAAAAATAGGTAATGCGATATTAAGTATTTGTGGGAATTTAGGGGTTGGAGCTGTTATTGTGAGTTAAGATAACAGCTGTATAAAGCAGGAATAGTCAGGAAATTCAGAAATCGCGGGTATGGAGGGCTGGCAATAATTCTTCAACACCGGGAAATCCGTGGAATTCAAAAAAACGCTCCACCTCAAATTTCTCTAAAACCAACTCCTCGAGAAGGGGAGTCCTAGAAGGGCCGCTCCCGGAACTGGTGTGGCGAGCCTGGCGTTGCGAGACGGAGAGTGTTTGCGTGACACCCCCTCCGCCTCCCGCCTCTCCGCCCGCCGCGTGGGTGCCATGGCAACGGAGAGAGCCGGGACCTGGCTTCCGGAAGCTGGGAAGCTGGAGCTTGGAAGCTGCTGCGGTCCAAGGATGCTGAGTCCGGAGCGCCTAGCCCTAACGGACTACGAGTATCTGGGTAGGAGCTTCCTTCAGCTTCGGGGAAGAAAAGCAGTGCAGACGAATGAGGCCAGGGTCTGGGAAGGAGGCGGGGCCGGGATCTGAGTGGGAATCGGGAGGGGTGGGGTCGGGAGGGGCGGGGAGGGAGGGGGCGTTCCGGGGCCTGGACGTGTAAGGCCGGCGAGCAGGAAAACAGCGTCTGGGGAGGAAGGAAGGTCTGAAGGGGATGGGCTGGATGGAGCTCAGGCAATGCGTGTGCGTTCCAAGTGGGATAGGTTGGAGATGAGAATTTGGGTCCTTTGGGGGTGTTCTGGATATGCTGGGAGAGGAGTCACCTTGGCACCTGAAGTACCCAATCAGCCCTTCCGTGAAGAATCATTTTACCGTTGTAGCGGCAACTAACATTTTTGAGCGTTTCTTTTTTACCTTAGGCGCTGTACTAAGCATTTGACATGCATTGTTTATTGCATCTTCACGACAGCCCCGGGAGGAAATAGTGTGTTTTTCTTGCATTTTGCAGACAGAGAAACTGAGGCTGGAGAGGTAACTTGCATAAATAAGGCCACACAGCTAGAAGATGGTAGAGCTCTTAGAACCTAATTTGCCCACCCCAAAGCTTGAGCTCTTGACCACTTTATTTAGCACCTTCAATGTGTAAGGCATTTACTGGATGAAAAAAGGATGTGTGTGTGTATATAGACACGTATACATATACATATATACACACGTATATATGCACACACATTTTGAAAAATTAGTAGACTTCATTTTTTAGAGCAGTTTTAAGGTTACAGAAAGTTGAGCAGATACAGAGCATACCCATATACTCCCTCTCTCCTCCAGTAGTTTCCCCTCTTACTAACATCTGGCGTTAGTGTGGTACCTTTGTTGCAATTGATGAACCAGTATTGATAGATTATTATTAACGAAAGTCCATAGCTTACGTTCAGGTTTGCGCTTTGTGTTGGGTAGTTCTATAGGTTTTGACAAATGCATAATGTCATGTATCTGTCGTTATAGTGTCATGCAGAATAGTTTCACTGCCCTAAAAATCCTCTGTGTTCTACCTACTCATCCTTCCCCCTGCCCCCAGCCCTTGGCAACCACTCATCTTTTTGCTATCTTTCAAGTTTTACTTTTCTAGAATGTCATATGGCTTCTTTCACTAAGCAATATGCATTTAAGGTCCTTCCGTGTCTTTTCCTCACTTGATAGTTTGTTTCTTTTTATTGCTGAGTAATATTCAATTGTATGGATGTACTATACACATTTTTTTTTTTTGAGGAAGATTAGCCCTGAGCTAACATCCGCTGCCAGTCCTCTTTTTACTGAGGAAGGTTGGCCCTGAGCTAACATCCCTGCCCGTCTTCCTCTATTTATATGTGGGACGCCTGCCACAGCATGGCTTGATAAACAGTGTATAGGTTTGCGCCTGGGATCTGCACCAGCAAACCCCGGGCCGTGGAAGTGGAGCATGTGAACGTAGCCGCTGTGCCACTGGGCCGGCCCCACTATGCACATTTTTTTAATGAAAAACAATGCTAGTTTAAATTTTTGAAATGATAATATGGAAACAATTGAAAATATAACGAAGTTTATAGTGAAAAGTCTCCTTCCACTCCTTTCCCCCATCTGCCCAGTTCCCATCCATCGTCAGCCCCCTACCAGTAACCGCTGTTACTGGTTTCCTGTGTATCCTTCCAGAATGTGTTTTATTATGGACAGAAGGGAAAATACACTGCACGCTTTTTTCATTTAATATATCTTGGAGTAATTTCTGTATCAATGAGACCTTCCTCATTCTTTTTAAAATTTTTTTGGCTACATAGTATTTAAATAATTTATTCAACCAATTCTCTATTGGTAGACAATAAGTTGTTTTTAGCCTTTTCCTATTACTAAAAATACTGCACTGAATAACTCGCATTTTTGTTCCTTTACTAGTATATCTGCAAGGATAAGTTCCACAAAGTGGAATTGGTGGGTCAGGGCTGTGTGCATTTTAAATATATATTTAAATTATATATAGAGAGAGGGAGAGAGGGAGAGAGAGATATTAAATAACCACATCCTTTAATCAGCCAAGAGTGGATAGTTATATCACAGATAATTTTGTATCTGATTAATAGCAATATCAGTGCATAGACTTTTGCTAAGGATTTTACATGTTTTATCTTATTTACCCAGTACTCAATGAATCTATGAAATATTTGAAAAGCCTAGTCTATTGTTCAGTTCCTTGAGTGTTTGCTGTTTGAATTTTATGTCTCAAAGCCTTGGCATATTGAATATACTGGTGCTGGGGCCGACCCGGTGGCGCAGAGGTTAAGTTCACACGTTCCACTTCGTTGGCCCGGGGTTCACCGGTTTGGATCCCAGGTTCGGACATGGCACTGCTTGGCAAAGCCGTGCTGTCATAGGCATCCCACATATAAAGTAGAGGAAGATGGGCACGGATGTTATCTCAGGGCCAGTCTTCCTCAGCAAAAAGAGGAAGATTGGCAGCAGATGTTAGCTTAAGGCTAATCTTCATTCATAAGTAAATAAATAAACTAAATAACTAACTGATGCTTTGGTGAGTAAAGTTGGTGGTATCTCCCTAAGAGGATTTTTCAGGAAGACTGATTCAGTGGCAATGTTGATAATGAATCAAGAAACAGAATCGAAGTCTCAGGTTGGTTGAAAAAGCTTCAGTGTTCAACCACCCACCTAATGCATGAACCCTGGGCAAGTGCTCCTTCAGGCTCTGTCGCATATTTAAGTGTCTTAACTGTCTATCATAATCACCATCTGTACATTCATACTGCCCTAAGCAGGGTCATACTACTCACTGGCTTCCTCGTGGTTCTTGTTTTTAGTTAAGAACAACCCCTGCCCAATATAATTTGGTCATGCTGTTTCAGAGCGTTCAGTGTCAATTTAATTACCATTTAAAACCACTCCCTATATATATATATATATATATATATATATATATATACATATATATATATATATATTTTTTTTTTTGGTGACGAAGATTGGCCCTGAGCTTACATCTGTTGCCAATCTTCCTTTTCTTGCTTGAGGAAGATTGTCACTGAGCTAACGTCTGTGCCAGTCTTCCTCTACTTTGTATGTGGGATGCTGCCACAGCATGGCTTGATGAGTGGCGTGTAGGTCTGTGCCCAGGATCTGAACCCATGAACCCCAGGCTGCCGAAGTGGAGGTGTGAACTTAACCACCACGCCAATGGACCCGCCCCCCATAGAATAATTAAATGAAGTAGTTCTTCTCTCTCTTTTTTTTTTTTTTTGAGCAAGATTAGCCCTGAGCTAACTGCTGCCAATCCTCCTCTTTTTGCTGAGGAAGCCTGGCCCTGAACTAACATCTGTACCCATCGTCCTCTACCTTATACGTGGGACGCCTACCACAGCATGGTGTGCCAAGTGGTGCCATGTATGAACCCAGGATCCGAACCGGTGAAGCCCGGGCCACCGAGAAGTGGAACGTGCGCACTTAACTGCTGCGCCACTGGGCCGGCGCTGGTTTTTTTTTTTTTTACAAATTATTAAGTCACTTGCATGTGTAGACCTAGAGAATAAGATACATACAGAGAAAAGAAAATTGCAGACAGGAAAGCTTCAGCCATTCAGTGACACTGAAAAACCAAAGCTGTCCAGCCCTGGGGAGGTGCATCTGGAGACCTTTTTAGTATTGTGGTATGAATTACAGAGCTACCTATTCAATGAGTATCTGTAGATTTCCCTCTCTGCCTGGTAGCCAGGGCTCATATTTGCCTTTTTGACTATTAGTGAAGGAAACAGTCTTTCATCATATTGGGTAAACTGATCTTTTCCCCGCTGATTTTGTGGATTAGCAACCTGTAATCATGGCCTGGAATGGCTTAGGATCTTAAGATCATCATTACAGAGTCAGCTCAATGATGTTTATACCTGCAGTCATCAGAATGTAGTGACAGAAATTAGAGAGAGGAGAGTCTGCTAAGGAGATGAAGTATAGAACCCTTTGTGTATGACCCATGAAAGATTTTCTGCCTTATGAAAGCTACTTGTTGGAAGCTTCTGCCAGAGGCTGAGGTGTGTCTGTGTATACCTGGTTGGGTGTGGAGAACTCTCTGGAACCGAAGGGCAGCCTGTTCTGGTCCCAGGTTTGCAAAACACAGCACCTACGTGCTGACCTGAGCATAAGCATGAGGGCGTGAGGTTTATTTTTTACCCCACCTAATTTGGTGAGGTGCATGCTTTCGTTCAGGCTCCGAGTTGCCTCTTCTGTTTCCATGGAACCTGCTTATTCTCACTAAGGCTGGCAGTGGGTTGGCGTAATAGCTAACTCTGGGAAATCAGAGATGGTCTTTAGAACAATCACGATAAATTGGATAGTTTTTTTTTTGAGGAAGATTAGCCGTGAGCTAACATCTGCTGCGAATCCTCCTCTTTTTGCTGAGGAAGACTGGCCCTGAGCTAACGTCTGTGCCCATCTTCCTCTACTTTATATGTGGGACGCCTACCACAGCGTGGCGTGTCAAGCGGTGCCATGTCCACATCTGGGATCCAAACCGGCGAACCCTGGGCCGCCGAAGTGGATCGTGCGAGCTTAACCGCTGTGCCACCAGGCTGGCCCCGGATAGTTTTTTTTAAACTGTAGTTTTTGAACACTTCATATATGCTTAGCACTGTGCCTTATCTCATTTAATCTTCACAACCACCATACAAAGTAGGTATTATTCTTAGTCCCATTTAGTAGTTATTCATATCATGTCCTCATTTTGCAGATAAGGAAACTGAGGTTTAGAAAGGCTAGTTGATTTGTACAAAGTCACATAAGTGATGATACATAGCAAAGGGGACATTCAAACCCAGATTTGTCAGATTCCATAGCCTGGTTTTTTCTCTCCACCAAAAAGATAAAAACAGAGCAAAACCGTTGCCTGCAGAAGGCAGTGATCGCTGCGTCCCAGTTAAGGACGGAGTTCATTAGGTGCAGGTAAGTTTCCTGAGAGCAGGAGGTGTATCTTACTCATCACCACACACCTGCCTTTCACAGTATAGACACTTAGTGATATATATATGTTAAACTGAATAATTTGACTTTAGGCTACCCCAAATGTGAGCAGCTAACAGGAACAACTAAGATTTATTCAGCACTTACTATGTACTAGGTAACATTTGAAGTGCTTTCTGTATGCTGATGCATATGAAGATAGTTTCCGTTTTTATCTGTTTCTCAGATGAGGAAACTGCAGCACAAAGATTTTGAATTGCTGCTTAGTGAGTCATGGAGCCAGAATCCTAATCCAGCAGTCTGACTCAAGCGTCCACGCTAGTAAACCCACGCTGTGACTATGTTGAGCAACTCCAAAAATGAGGCTCCAACTATTGCTAGACCTGTGCATGGATCCTGGAGTAAGTTCAGGTGACTCCAAAGGCTTAATTCAACATTTCTACCAGGAGGGGGCATCCTAGGAATCAGGATGGAGCAGGGAATAGTAAAATTCCAGTTCCCTCTTGCCACTGGACTCATCTCTCAGAGGCAGGCAATGAGGGAGATAACTTCTAAAAATAAACCATTTGGGAGAGTTATTGACGATAATCTTTGTATTCTGAGTAGCTGTGTGACCTTGAAGAAGTTACTTAACCTCTCTGTGCCTTAGTTTCCTTATCTGCAAAATGTGGTGATAATAGTACTTAGATCATACATGTAAACTTTTAGAGCCATACCTGGCTGCTGCATTGTGTCTACCTTGTGAAAAGAGGATATACGAAGATGAGTAAGATACCTTTCCTTTTAGAGCACCTGGGTAGGTGCTTAATATTAACTGCTATTATTATTACTATACTTTTATAAAAATATGTAATACATCCATAGCAGCCATGAAAATGTGCCTCTCAGGTCTCCTAATGTGGAGAGGGGAGGGTAATTGATTCCCAGCCCCCGCTCTGAATCCAACAGTGAGGTCACATTTCCCACAGGCTGTTCCCAGCCAGCGACTGGCTGGCGCAGACCCCCTTCTATGAGATGTGTGACTCCTCTGATGGTGACTGTGGCCTGAGGACTCCTGCTGCACAGCAGTCTAACGCTTTCGCTCTGTCTTTCCTTTACAAGGGTCAGCCCTGCATTGTGGACTGTCAGCTCTCCCAGGCTCCTCCGGCGCCCTCCCTTTTCTCCCATGGGCCTTTCCCCAAGTCTATTTCCTGCGTGTCTAATCCTGTTTTGGTGTCTGTTTTGGAGTACCTGGGCGCAGACAACATCCCCCAGTCACTGATAGGGTCCCTTCCAGCCATGAGGTTAATATAGTCTCTTCAAGCCTTGGCAAAGGTCTGACATAGGACTCTAAGTGGAAGATTCTTAAGTGTTACTAATCTTGTTTTTTGCATTTGCTGATATCATAGCACATGATATTTACTTGTCTTACTGCCAGATTTTTTTTCTTTTTTTTGCTTTTGGATGAATCCTGTTAAGCAAACTTATTTTCGTTTGAATATAATTAGTGAAACTTCCAAGCCCAATCCTACGCTAGGAAACAGTGCTATTTACAATTAAGTTAGCAGAAATTCTCTTAGGGCTTCAAAGTGCTTGGGTTGTTGCAGAAAGGAAATGAAATAAGATATTATAGATGTTACACTGACTTCCTAAACCTTTGGAAACTAGGTTTGTAATATACAAAACTGGTCACTTTAAAATACTTCTGAACATGTTCACAACATCATCTCTTTCCTTTCTTCTCTCCTTCTCCTTCCTTTCCTTTCTTCCTAATTGTTCCTTTCCTCGTTCCTTTCTGAATACCCTCTCTATATGAAACAAGGCGTGAATATAAAGTGTCCCCCCCACAGGAAACTTACGCCATGGGTGGGAGATGGGACATGCTTATAAATGACCATAACACAAGGTGACGGTGTGATAGGTGCCCTTATAGAGCAGACAAACTGTGTGCATTTCGACTGTCTTGGGGCTTTGCCACTTTGATCGACAGCTTCTCAATCGTGGCAGGGGCAGCAGTTCCCTTGGTGCCCCAGTTCTGGGATGTGCCTTTGGGAGTTGTTCTTGGAAGTTCAGCCTAGACTCTGTTTGTTCCGCCTTTCCAAGGATTCTGTAAACTTTTTAATAAATGTAATAAATATTGTTTTGGGGGAGGAAAAGAGCAATTGAGTTCTAAGGCATGTTGTTCCCAACTCTCACCCACCTCCATTTCTCCAACGTAACTAAATTGCAAGTGATTTCAGAGTTATTCTAGGGTTTTCAAATAGTTCTGTAGGGGCTGGCCCTGTGGCCTAGTGGTTAAGTTCACACCTCCACTTTGTTGGCCCAGGGTTTTGCTGGTTCGGATCCTGGGTGCGGACATGGCACCACTCATCAGGCCATGCTGAGCTGGCATCTCACATAGCACAACTGGAAGGACCCACAACTAGAATATACAACTATGTATGGGGCTTTGGGGAGAAAGAAAACGAAGATTGGCAACAAATGTTAGTTCAGGTGCCAATCTTTAAAAAAAAAGTTCTGTGAATTTTCGACCTTGCTTATTTACATATTGAAGTAATCTTAAAATCTTCCTCCAAATGCTGTCCAAAAGTTGGGGCTCACTTATATTTGCACAAGTACCATGTTTGCTAAATGAGGAATTTTAGGAGGCCGACTAGGTAGTTGGAGTTTTAAGAAGTAATAATAATAGATCACAGGAGACTAGTGATCCGTTAGCCTCTCTCTGCTCCATCATCCTGTTTGTATCCTTCGTAGCACTTATCACAGCTATCTTGTTTATCTCTTTGGTGCTCCATTATTGTCTGTTTCTTACTAGGATGTGAGCCATCAGGGCAGGTTTATCTTCAGTATCTCCAAATTCTAGCACAGTGCCTGGCCCCAGCTAAGTGCCCAATTGCTAAATGAGTGGTCTGCTTTAAGTGGCGAAATTTAAAAAAACAAACAAACCAGGAGAAAGGAATCCAGTTCAACAAATAGTTGTTGAATTCCTACCATGTGAGAGACGCTAGGCTTTTTCCCCCCTCCTTGCATGGGTGAAAGCAAGGATGACCGGTTAAAGTCTGCCTTGGATCCTTCTGGTTTTAAACTCTGATTATACCTAAGCTTTGTTTCTTGGTTGCTATGTTTTGGTTACACAACAGTAAGATTCAATCTATTTTTTTAATGATATTTTAGGAAGGAAGGATGTTTTGTACAGTTATGGAGCATCTCCGTGAGATCCCGTCCTATAGCTGCGCAGAGTCATATGCCCTCACTAAGACTGGAATTACCCTCCTAAATTAATCCGGGGTCCTCTGTGTTGGGATTGCCCTTGCACAACTTCCCCAGGGGCCTGAGGAAATAGCTCATTCTATGATTGGAATTTCAAGTCAAAACACATTTATCTGAGCAGAATTTTAATGATTTATCAAAGAGAGGAGGGATTTTCCCAAACACATCTGAACTTACCAAATTACTGATCCCATTCGCTGTGTTTTCTCTTAAGCACCTTTCTTTAAACAAAGCAATTACTGCTGAAATCGTCAAATGTATTTTTCATAAAAGCCTTTGACTACGTTTTGTTTGATTAGCAGGAACCCAGTAAAAGTAAATATTGTTTGAGAAGGCACTTTCTGAGCCCTTTCTTTTTCTTCATTGAATTAGCTTTTTAAAAGCACTATTCTTTAGAGAGAGTTCCAGCCTTTTTCCAGCTGTCCTATTGTGTAGCTCAAGGTCTTGTTAATACTATTATCTGGCCCTAAGATTACAGGTAATTGTGAAAACACCAGCTTCAATTTCTGTAATCTCACACAGACATCTGCTTGTGCCCCACGCCTTCGTGTCAGTTGTTTGTTAAATTCAGACTTCTCTCACCTGGGATAGCCCCACCGCCTCCCAGTAAACACAGTCTCTGCCCGGAACAGGGCTGCATGAGGGCCCATTGCCTTTTTTTTCTTTTAAATCATGTGGCAGGACTCCTCCTGTGGCCAACTTACATGCAACATGCGCTAAACGGGAAAATTATATATTTTAAAATAGGCATGTTTGAAACAATAACACTTTTGAATGTGAAATGTACCAAAGGCCACATGTCTTTGGCTTTGCTTGTCAAATGGAGAGGCTGCCAGAACCACTCGGCTCCATGGTTCTCATGCCCCAAAGTCCTGCAAATTGACACGTAAGTAGGCAACACACAAAGAAGCTGAGCCCATGAGAAAGTGAGTTGGAGCGCTTGGGCTGGCCTCCTTTCTCTCTGTGTGAAGTTCTTTCCAGCTTCGCTCATTCTGTCCCATCTTAGTTTTTCAGAAAGGAGAGATTAAATGTGTCTGGTATTTCAGCATGTTAACGGCACAGGCAACATGAGGCTAGTACTCAGGCCACTGTTCAGCCTGTCATATGGAAGGAATTGCCTTTCAGGGGAGATTATAATTGTGTATGTGGCCACACAAATGCACATTCTGCCTGGAGGAGAATGCACAGAAGAGGAGGCCTTAGGCTGCCACTCAGGTCTCTTTGTGGAAGGCTGCATAAGAGGCCCTTACATGGCGTTGTCAACTCTTTTGGGCTTAATGAGTCATCTTTTTGTGTGATGCCTACTTCAAAAAAAAAAGGAAGAAGAAGAAACACACTCTTCCCCAAGTGAGTTGCTTTCATTGGCCCTTCAGCTTTGTCTAAGAGTTTTGTACATTCCTGATGACATCATTTACCATGCTAGTGCACAGACAGTAAACAAAAAATAATTTAGCTTTCGGGCATCTAGACAAAACTTAATAGTCCAATTTAGAGAAATGATAATAGGCTTTATAGGCAGTAAGCGCGTGAGCTTAAACAACAAGCACGACCCGAATCCTTTTTGGAATGTGATGCGTTGAAAGATGGCTGTAGAGAAAACTAGAAGCTTGACACTCTTGAATTATGTGCAGTTCAGACTTGACTCCATGGTCTAGCGTTAATCCCAAGCAGTATGTTCTAGTTGGTGGATGAGATACAGGCTACCATGTGAGCAAGTCATTAAGCAACTTGAGCCATAGCATTTCACCTATAAGAAAGGCAAAGGTAACAGTGCCACCTACCTCACAGGAATGTTAGCAGATTGGAAGATAAACACGTGGAGCTCTTTATAAGAAAGGTGTTTTGTAAATAGAAAATATTATTATTATTCCCCTTGATCAAATTTCCCCAACAAATGGAGTTGATAAAAGCTACCTCACAGGGGGTTGACAGGATGAATTAATTAATATATGTCAAGTATCTTAAAGTAAACTATTTAAAGAGACCTTAAATTGATTGTCTTTCTTGTTAGACTATAAACCACCAAACCTGATGTTTAGATACATGGTTAACTTATAAAGTCTTACATGTATAGTCAATCTTTTGTTTTGCCTTCAAGGGTTGGCATGGTAGAGACTGGTAAATATATAGGGAAAAGAAAATTGCTTAGTTCTTCAGGGAGAGGGGCCCTGCCGTTTTTCTCTTCAAGGTTATGCCTACGCGTAGCTTTTGGAGTCGTGCTAATCTTTGTTGACATGTCTGAACATAAGGACTGTTTTGACCTTTGCTCTTCCAGTAAATATTTGTTTTTGATTTCATATTTCTAAAGGAGAAACAAGCTTATAAAGAAAAGAAGTGCTTGATTTGTCTCACATTGTGAACTTTTTCTTATCGTATTTCCTAGTAGTTAAGAGAAAATAACTATTGTTAAAGGACCTGACATTGGGCTCCCTCACTGGAAAGTTCTTAAGCTCAGACAAGTAATAAAAACAGCTTTGGTTATCTTTAGAGGAGAAGGGGCGCCAGAAAATAATTTATATTTTTAAATGACAGATTTATCACTGACATCTCTTCTCCCATTTTTCTTGGTATTTTTCGTAAAAATTTAGGCAACAATATCTAAGAAAAGATCCCTTAGGTATTTTTACAAGTTCAGAATTTCATGTTTTGTTTCCAAGTGTTGTAGCATTTGGATTTCATTTTCTGTTAGATAGCACAGAATGGGAACCACTGTTTCATTTAAATTCTAAACCATTAGGCAGAGATTAGTTTTCTTACTTTTTTTTTAAAGAGAGATAATATTCCACCTTCTAAGTAGTACAGCCCCCCACGTACTGTCTTAAGTGGAAAATGTATTCGAATAGATGTTGTTGGTATGCCTGCTAGAGTCGTTCTTGTATCCAGGAGGACTGGAGATGAACCGCCGTCTCATTCAGTCCTCGCAAGAGCTTTGTGAGGTGAGCACCAGGCTGATGCCCACTTTTCCATGAGGAAACTGAGATTTGGGTCCTGTAACTTGCCCAAGGTCACTGAGCTAGTAAAGGTGGTGGTGAAACTTAAATAAGGTTTATCTGACTCTAAAACCTGTATTGTTAGCTACTTTGCTTTCTTTTAGGTCCTGTTATCTCTAAAGACCTTCCTTCCTATTCAATTTGGTAAGCATTTAAGTGTCAGAACTTAATATTTTAACAGAAATTTCTTCAGAATATATGACATATCCCCTAGATTCTTTGGTATGATGTATAGAACATAATTTAACATTTTCTGGATATAGTATCATTATTTTAGACATTTATTATATTGTGCTGTAGATATTTAATGACATTTACTCATGAGGCTGGATGTTAGGAAACGGGCTCAGAGAACTCAAGTAAGTTTTCCAGTGTTTGTGTAGATAGCAGTTGGTGGAGCTAAGATTTGACTCTGGTTATTCTGATTCCAAATTTAGTGGTTTAGGAGCCACTCAATCCAATGTTAGTTAAATTTGATGTTATAGCTATTGATCACTGGTAAGAAATTCCCCCTATACTTACAGTTCCCCTCTCTCCAGACTGATATTTCCTCCTGGGTCAGGAAGCTGTTGAGGTATACTGAGGTTTTGTTCTTTAGCTGATTTTGTGCCCCTGATCTCTCAGGGTATTAATTAGGGTGATGTCTGAGCTACTGTTATAAAAAGATCCCCCCACCAATGCAATGGCTTATCCAAGGGAGAACTTTATTTCTCTCTAACTTAACCTAAGTCCAGGAGGTGGAAGGCAGGATCTGCTCTAGGAAGCCAGCACAGGATTTCAGGCTAGCAGGGCAGCCATGCTGTTTGAAACACATAGTTTCCAAGGATGCCTCAGTTGGAGCCATTTCCAGCCAGTAGAAAGGAAAGGGAGGAGGAGTGAGTCCAGGGTAAACACCTTTTAAGCAAGTAAGGCAGAGGTTGCAAACATCACTTGTGCTCACGTTCCATAGGTGAGAATTTAATATAAGGCCCCTGCTAATTGCAGAGGAGCCTGGGAATTGAAGTCCAGCCCAACAATCGTGTGTGCAAGAAGAATGGGAGCACAGGTTTTGGGGGAGCAGAAAATAATCTGCCATACCTGGTATGTACAGTGGAGCTGTCTCTCCCGCTCACGGTGTGGTGTATTGCTCACAGCTTGCCTGTGTTCATAGGCGGAGCACCAATGCAGGATGGGTGTTTGTTCCTCTCCTGCTTCTGCTCTCACAGTACAGGGGTGCTTCATCCCTTGTCCCTGTTCTCCACTCTTCTCCCTCTTGCTACCAGGGAGCTCAGTTGCTCCCTTTTTATTATTTTTTTTTTTCTTAACTCTATGTCTCCTGTCATTTCTCTTGTCTCACTTCTCTGTCCTTTGTAAACATTTCCAACTGCTCAGAGTGGTCCCTTTCTACACCTTAGCGAGCACATGTCATGTTAGGGCTTTAGTTCTTTATAATTGTGTTGGTTGCTGGGTGTTGGGATTTACTTGGCTGCCAAATAAGTTTCTTTTGATTGGGAGTTAGAGATCCATTGTAGGAACCTAAATCTTGTCTCTAGAGAGCTAGTTTTACAATAAATAAAGATATTTGTCTTCCTAGGGAATGATTGGTAAGAGATTTAGGAGAACAAGGAAAATGTGGGCCGCAGAATTGGGGGGAGGAGTGAGTTTCAAGTTGGAGGGAGTGCTCAGTGATACCAGTCGCCTCAGAGAGGTCAGTAGATAAGTGCTGCAAAGGAGGTTGTTGGTGGCATCAGGTGAGCAGTTTCAAGTCGAGCAGTGTGGCAGCATGCCGGATTTTCCTGGATTGAAGAGTAAATGGGATGGGTGGAGGACTTGAGACAATAGGTCGGCTAGATTTGTTTCTAGAAGTTTGGGGAAGTTGGGGCAGGAGAAGGAGGGGGGTAATAGCAAGAGTAGGGAGAGTCTGTGCTTGTTTTTAATTTTTTAGATGAGAGAGACTCGAATATGTTTCCACACTGAAGGAACGGGAGCCGTTGTAGAGGGAGAGAGGGAAGATCCAGAGAAAGGAGAGAATGGTTAACTGATGGAATACGTTTTCAGAAGATGTGAGAGGGAATTCTGGGATCTGGGGCAGAGGTGCGAGGTTGTTTGGAGGTGGAAATTAGGGCCGTATTTATCCGTTAGGCACTATTGGCATTGTGCCTAATCTTTAAACTGTTTTGGGATCTTTGGAAATATTTGAGACCTAAAAAAAAAACCTTATTGACCCTAAAATATGGATAAGTGTTTAATTATATATTTATAAGATATAATATGATGTCACTTTCATTGTTACATTTAGCGTGGACATACATTTTATTATATTTGAAAGGAATTTATAGGGAAGATTTTTCTCCGTTAACAGGAATTCCCAAGCGAGAAATCAGATGCTAAGATGGTCTTAAAACAACTCCCAAGGATATTATTCAGCAATAAAAAAAAAATAGAAGGAAGTGCTGCCATTTTCAACAACATGGATGGATCTAGAGGGCGTTATGCTAAGTGAAATAAGACAGAGAAAGACAAATACCATATGATCTCAATAATATGTGGAATCTAAAAAAGAAGTCAGACTCATAGATACAGAGAACAGATTGGTGGTTGCCAGAGCGGGAGGCGGGGGTCACAATGGGTGAAGGTGGGAAAAAGGTACAAACTTCCAGTTATACAATAAATAAGTCCTGGGAATGTAATTTATGGCATGGTGACTATAGTTAATAATGCTGTATTGGATATTTGAAAGTTGCTAAGAGAGTAAATCTTAAAAGTTCTTATCACAAGAAAAAATTTTTTTAACTATGTGTGATGATAGATGTTAACTAGACTTATTGTGATGATCATTTTGAAATATAGTCATGCACTGCATAATGACATTTTGGTCAACGATGATATACGATGGTGGTCCCTAAGATTAGTACCATATAGCCTAGATGTGTAATAGGTTATACCATGTAGGCTTGTGTGAGTACACTCTGATGTTCGAACAGCGAAGTCGCCTAACGACGCGTTTCTCAGAACATATCCTCATTGTAAAGCAATGCGTGACTGTATATACCATCATTATGTTGTACACCTGAAACTAATATAATGTTATGTGTCAATTATATCTCAATAGAAAAAGAAAAAACCCTAACTCTGCAAGGAATAATTGTGTTTGAGCAACAGAGACACAAAGTAAGCATGGTGAAGGATAGAGTTAAGCTTAGAAATGGAGCTGAAAGTTGATATTCTTTACCTGGATACCTCTTCTTTGTCTTTGAAGTAAGAATCGAGGTTATCTCCTTAGAATTAGGGAAACAGAAGGAAAAGACTTAGGAGAGCAAAGAAAGTTTATATTAGTTGCTGTGGGAAAGAAGAAAGCTTGACTGGGGATACAAAATTTGTATCCAAGTACAAAAATTTGGAGCAGCATTAAGACATTTGAAGTAAGGATACGTAAATACATCCACTGTGAAAAGAGGCAGCAAAGAACATTAACAGGAGCAATGTTGATTATGTAAATTGGTAAAAGAAAAAACCACAAATGTATTACAAAGTAATAATTAGGTGAAACAGTTGAAAAACTGTTTTAGGAAAGCACAGTGTCACAAATAGTGGGTAAAGAGATGGAAGATCCAAATAGCAGAAACTTTTTTTAAACTTACTGTTTATTTTTATTTGCTACAGAATTTTATTGGTCAAATAGATCTATAAGAGTTTTAACAAAGCCCAGCAGTACCATACCCCACAAACTTCTCACCTCTAAGTCCCACCCATCAGAGGAGACCATTTTCAATTTTTTTCACCATTTTTTTGATGTATTGCTGCATATTTTTAAATAGTGTACTTAAACTGCTCTTCTTCGTTTTTCAGGTTTAGATGTTATCTAATGACTTCTTGTGATGTATTTATCCCATTTATAACCCCTAACATTCGTTCCTCCTAGCCTCCCAATAAAATTGTGATTTTTGGTTAAGTCAATATTCAGTGTTTATTATTACTATGGAAATGGTATGTATATATTAGTTATGTAGTGTACTATGATTACATTTCCCCTTGTCATTTTATCGTTGAATTGTAACAGCTCTTTACATATTCTGGATACTAGACTCTTATCAGATATATGATTTGCAAATATTTTTACATAGTAAAAATTTGCCTCATTTTTTATGGCTGAATAACATTCCATTGTCTATATACACCACAACTTCCTTATCCACTCATCCATTGATGGGCACTTAGGTTGTTTCCATGTTATGACTGTTGTAAATAATGCTCCTTCAAACAGAGGGGTGCAGATATCTTTTCAAGTTTAATGTTTTCATTTCTTTTGAATCTATTCCAAGAAGTGGAATTGCTGGATCATATGCTGGTTCTATTTTTAATTTTTTTTAAATAAAGATTGGCACCTGAGCCAACATCAGTTGCCAATCTTCTTTTTTTTCTTCTTCTTCTTCTCCCCAAAGACCCATCAGTACATAGTTGTATATTCTAGTTGTAGCTCCTTCTGGGTCTGCTATGTGGGCCGCCACCTCAGCATGCCTTGATGAGCGGTGCTAGGTCCGCGCCCAGAATCTGAACTGGCCAAATCCTGAACCACCGAAGCAGAGTGAGCAAGCTTAACTACTTGGCCACGGGCCAGCCCCTGTTTTTAATTTTTTGAGCACCCTCCACACTGTTTTCCATAGTTGCTGTACCAATTTGTAGTCCTACCAACAGTGCGTGAAGGTTTCCTTTTCTCCATATCCACATCAGTGTTTGCTCTCTCTTGTCTTTTTGATAATGGCTATTCTAACAGGTGTGGGGTGATATCTCATTGTGGTTTTAATTTGCATTTCCCTGATGATTAGTGATGTTGAAGATCTTTTCATGTACCTGTTGGCCTTTTGTATATCTTCTTTGGAAAAATGTTTAGATCCTTTACCCATTTTTTAATTGGGTTATTTCTTTTTTGCTATTGAGTTGAATGAGTTCTTCATATATTTTGGATATTAACTCCTTATCAGATATATGGTTTGCTAATATTTTTTCCCATTCCCTGGATTGTCTTTTCACTTTGTTGATGGTTTCTTTTGCTGTGCAGAAGCTTTTTAGTTTGATGTAGTCCCACTTATTTATTTTTGATTTTGTCCTTGTGCTTTAGGTGTCATATCCAAAATATCATTACCAAGGCCCTTGTCAAAGAGCTTTATTTGTATGTTTTCTTCTAGGAGTTTCATGGTCTTACATTAAGTCTTTAATCCATTTTGAGTTAATTTTTGTTTATTTGTCTTCACTAACCTGTGAAGAAGAAAGTGTGATTAGTA
Source organism: Equus quagga (assembly GCF_021613505.1). Taxonomy (NCBI): domain Eukaryota; kingdom Metazoa; phylum Chordata; class Mammalia; order Perissodactyla; family Equidae; genus Equus; species Equus quagga. The sequence continues at coordinate 27,147,144 of NC_060283.1, forward strand.
TTCCCCCCCTTTTTTTTTGGTGAGGAAGATATGCCCTAAGCTAACACTCATTGACAATCTTCCTGTTTTTTTTTTTTGCTTGAGGAAGATTAGCCCTGAGCTAACATCTGTGCCAGTCTTCCCCTATTTTGTATGTGGGATCCCTCCACAGCGTGGCTGATAAGTGGAGTAGGTCTGCGCCCAGGATCTGAACTCGTGAACCTGGGCCACCTAAGCAGAGCGTGGGAACTCTAACCACTCAGCCATGGGGCCAGCCTCCATTAGTATCCCTTTTGATAAATCTGAGCATTACAAACAATAAGATAAAAATCAAAACATTTAGGAAAAGGATTAAATGGGAAAATTTGGGAGTTAAAAAAATATGGATCTTATTCACAATCGCAACAAAAAGAATAAAATACCTTGGGGTAAATTTAACTAAGGAAGTGAAGGACCTATATAATGAAAATTACAAGGCCTTTCTGAGAGAATTGGATGAC